>NC_137603.1:22474188-22476688 GCF_963280865.1 Gymnoscopelus braueri
GTTCATAACATGAACTGTCCTATCAGCGTCCTCGCTCAATGTTCTGTGATTGACGGCGAAGGTTGGCCAATCAGGTGGCGAGTTCGAGTGAAACCGAATGGAACCGAGTGCAGCCGACAAAAATGGGACGGGCGGCCATTGTTTCTGTCCGGTGTTTTTGGTTTAGGTTTTAAAACTTAAAAACGCTCTCAAACATATTTTTTGGAGCACGGAATTTACTTTTAAGATATCGTTCGGATCGAATTTAGTTGTTTAACTTCATATATGTGGACGGTCACTGGTCAATTATTCATGACAGAGCCTATTTAAAAATAAAAATTCAGAGAACCGGCAGGGGTGGGCAGTGACACGTATGTATCCGAATAAAGCAACCTATTTTCGGCATAGCCCCCTCCAAAAGTCCCCATGCGTCATATTGGCTGGTGGTTTGGAAAATGAGTTGCTGATTGGCTGAAGGGGAACGAACTGCTGATTGGCAGAAGGGGTTGTCAGTCAACTGTACTAATCCAGCCCAGCTCCCAAATTGCCCATACAGGCCTGTAGACCAGACTCCTTCCTGAAATCAAATTCAAATGAGATTTCCGGAGGGAGGGGGGTTTACCAGGCTACTGCCTGCCTGCCTGTCTAACCTGTCTGTCTGTCTGCCTGTCTGTCTACCTGTCTGTCTGCCTGTCTGTGTGTCTGTCTGTCTGTCTGTTTGCCTGTCTAACCTGTCTGTCTGCCTGTCTGTCTGTGTGTCTGTCTGTCTGTCTGTCTGTCTGCCTGTCTGTCTGTCTGTCTGTCTGTCTGTCTGTCTGTCTGTCTGTCTGTCTGTCTGTCTGTCTGTCTGTCTGTCTGTCTGTCTGTCTGTCTGTCTGTCTGTCTGTCTGTCTGTCTGTCTAACCTGTCTAACCTGTCTAACCTGTCTCTCCTGTCCTTCAGGTAAGACCAGTCCATCCAGTCCAGCCATGAGGGACTTGTTGGACAGACACCAGTCCAGTCTGGGACGCTCACAGTCCTTCTCCCATCAGCAGCCCAGTCGCTCTCACATCATGAGGTGAGACAGGCAGAAAGGCAGGCAGACAGACAGACAGACGCTCTCCTCATAACCTTTAGGCCATTGGTTCCCAAACTGGGGTTCGGGACCCTCAGGTGCATGGGTTCCCAAATCATTTTGGCGGGGGTCCCCAGAAGATTAGTGTCGTATATTGGCCCTTATTGCTTATATTTTATGACAGTATGCAAGTCAAAACCAGAGATAAATGTGAAGTTATTTTACTAAGTAAGAAGAATCATGAATGTGTTGTGAGCCAGCCTAGTGTTTGCATAGAAAATCAAGGACACTCTGCATAGCTGTGAAGAGTGATTTACATCTCTTTTGTCTTCCCATCCTGGTCACACCTTGAGCAGGATGCCGGAGGCAGCTAGAGAGACAGTACCATTTGAAAATGTTCAAAGGACTTCAGAGCTTGATCTTCTAGGTGTGGGGGCTCTCACTGACCCCCCACCCACTTATTGTAATGTGAACCTACAGTTTAAAAGGTGATATGAAAATGTAACTCAGTGAGTACAGTCTCACACGCCGTGAGGCTGCTGGTGGAGCTCAGGGGCTCATGCCCCTGGTTCTCTGATATGATGCTGTTTGTTTGTTGCTGAATAAATGAATGATTCTGGAAACCTGGAAAGCTGACGTCTCTTCTACACTTCTTTTAACCAGCGGGCCTGATAACACGCAGTTTACTGCCTCAAATACACGACATATTTGGCGAATCAGCGGCTATTGTGGCTTTCCTTTCCGAAGGCACTTAAGAGAAGAACCTGTGTATTTTGGGGTTGCCTGGCTGTGAGGAGGACCACCGCGAGGCAGGCCGTGGAGACGTCAGCGCGACCTGGTTTTCTACTATGATGGAGGACCTCGCGGCGGCGACGCTGTGATGACTGACTGCACGACCTCCGACCAGATCTCAGATGGCTACACAACTAATCTTCTCATGGTCGCTAGCAGAGCGCTCGGCTGTGTCGGCGGCGGAGCGAAGAACTTACGGTGTGGAAGTTCTCCGTGGGGGGAGGCGTTGTGAGAATGGAGAGGTTATCTTTTTGGCTGGAACGAAGATACCATCTGGACCTGCGCTCAGCTTTTCTGCTGAGGTGCGTGGACATTGAGATAGAGACTACAAAAGCAGCATTATCGGATGGGAACACTGAACAATGCAGGAGAGAGGTTGTATTTTTGGTGATAAAGTGATTTAAACTAGCGTTTTATTTTGTTGTTGCTGTGGGTACAGTGTTAAGTGAGGATTTTGTTGTTTCACTTTCTGGTCTCTGGTATTTAATGTGGGTGTACTTTTTGATTTATTATTTAATTGAGGGTACACTGCCTTCTGTTATCAATGTGGGCACTTCCGTTGGTAGTTATCATATGAAATTAAATGGTACAGGGTAAGCTTTATGGATAAGCGTTATGTTGTCTTTGGTTATATTTTTGGTGCTCGGCGGGAATGGACATTGGTCTGGAGGGGGG
>NC_137603.1:22481688-22484872 GCF_963280865.1 Gymnoscopelus braueri
ATAGACAGTAGATCTATAAACAGACCATAAAAGCGTTTTGCAAGGATTTCCTAAAGGAGATTAAAGGAGCATTTCACCCCTTTTAAACCTCATCTTCATATAATTGGTCCTCACTAATGCTCATTATAAGATGGCACCATTTCTGTCTGCTCACTCTGTGTCTCATTGGTGGACTGTGGACAGTTCAGAAACCTGCCTACCAGTGACATCATCGATGGGGAATCCAAGCTAAAACTACAGCCTTTATCTTACTGGAAAGTTAGCACGCTGAACTGTTCTCCATAGAGTTAAAAAATAATAGAGAGGGCACCTGGAAATGGATGAGGAAAATACATACTTTTTTGAAAATAGCAAATCTACAAGCTCACAACGCGTCACATCGTGACACGTTCTGAGCTTGTAGATAGATCTGCTATTTTCAAATAGCCAATATAGGGGTTAAAGTGGTTAAACTGGTTTTGATGCCATATTATACAACAGGTAGTTCCGACCAAGCAATCTGATTGGTTGAAATAGCTATCTAGCCGTGCTTCAAACCAGCATCATAGCACGGGCCTAATCACATTAATAAATCACTCCGCACTGCAGTCCGCACCTGATTAGACCATATATGGCACAGCTGTGCTGTGACGTCACGCTGTCCCACGGTAGCTAAACAAACAGCACAGCGAAAATAGCCGATCTACAAGTTCACAACGCGTTGCCAGGTATCGCACGGCGAAAATAGCCGATCTACAAGTTCACAACGCGTCGCCATCGCGACGCGTTGTCAGCTTGTAGATCAGTTATTTTGGCCACGTGACACGGTCGTACGACGGAGCATATAGCCTACTGGAATTCATTCCACTGCGCAAGCATTGATAGCTCAGCTGTGTTGATGAGACGGTGCCTCAGGCTCATAGCGCTGCTACAGGGACTATTTAATGTCTCAGTGAAAAACTCTTCTCTTTACAGGGAAACGGATAATAGCGAAAACATTTTATTATGAATTGCTCCACAATATGAATACATTTGGATGTGTTTTGTTGGTAACTGTTGTATAATCGCAATATTACACTCGAGGGTGTGCTTTACCTTACATTATTGGCACTTCTGTGATGCTCGCGGAACTCGGCTTCGCCTTGTTCCTGACCGCATCACAGGCGTGCCAATAATGACGGTAAAGCACACCCTCTCGTGTAATATTGCTTAATTAACACACTGCTGGGGACCCCTGGACCCCTGGACCCCACTTTGAGAACCACTGGTTTTAAGAACGAGGTTTGACGGTAGCGTAGGTCACCTCATCTTCATCATTTTCTTTTTTTTAATATATATATATTTTTTTATGCCTTTTTATTTAGAGAGGGATAGGGTAAGTAGTCTGACAGGAAATGGGGAGAGAGATCGGGGGGTGACACGCAGCAAAGGTCGTCGGGAACGGGAGTCGAACCCGCGACACGCTGTCAGGCTGGCATTGCAGCCTAGGGTGCCTGGACCGTCACGCTACGGCCCAGGCCCATCATTTTCATCAGCGTGTGTCTTGGCCCCTCCCCCCACCGCAGCCCTAGTCTGATTGGTGTGGACGACTGACGCGTAGGTCAGGCTGTCATCGGGGTGGTTGTGATTGGCCGATGGACCGGGTTGGCTCGCTGCTGCTGCTGTGCTGTGATTGGTTGAGATCAGGGGAACAACGTTGTGGGTGGGCGTGTTCTTCCTCTTGACCACAAAGTAGATGACTAGCGCTGTTGCCATGACTACTAGGACCACACCCAACGATGGACCAACGATCACCATGGTGACTGTTGCTGTGGAGAGGAGAGTCATTTATTACACTTGGACACTAAACTGAAATAAATTAACTACTTTTCTTTGTACAAACAACTTTGTGTTGTCTACACATCTATAAACAGTCTCTATATGCACAGCTGCCATATTATAAAATAAATTGGGCCTCTTCCTTACTTTGTTCACAATTATACTAATGGAGGCTCTGTTCCATACTGGTCAAACAGAGTCAGGGTGCTGATATTGTTGCATGTTGGCTCACTGGAAACACTCTGCTACAGGGACCCTCATGGTTCCTTGTGGTCTGTAACTCTGAAAGTGTACAAATGGAACCAAATGGACCCTTACAGGTGTGTAACTCTGAGAGTGTACGAATGGAACCAAATGGACCCTTACAGGTGTGTAACTCTGAGAGTGTACGAATGGAACCAAATGGATCCTTACAGGTGTATAACTCTGAGAGTGTACGAATGGAACCAAATGGACCCTTACAGGTCTGTAACTCTGAGAGTGTACAAATGGAACCAAATGGACCCTTACGGGTGTGTAACTCTGAAAGTGTACACATGGAACCAAATGGACCTGTAAGAGCCATTTGAGCCATATATGAGATTGCTTGTTAATTGATGATGTCACCACAGGGCTTGGTCAAGGCCAAGTTGCCTGGGTACTTAACAGGGCTGTAATCAGCAGCAGGTGTTGCCTGTGGTAGAGGCAAACAGCTTTCGACTGTGTTACAGGAGAGCTGGAGGTCTGTGTGCGTTTGACTGTTTATTGATTTATGTATTTATTTAACGTATGCTAAAGTGATTGGCACAACTACGCTACCAAGAATAAATATATCTTGTTTATGAACTCAACGAACACTTGTGGACATCAGTTTGTATGAAGCACACGTCAGAACTCCCTCGGGTGCCAAAAGTATAAGACTCTTGACACTACACTCAGTAGCACCCAAGTGTAGGACTTGGGCGTTACAGGACCCTTACGGGTGTGTAACTCTGAGAGCGTACACATGGAACCAAATGGAGCCTTACAGGTGTGTAACTCTGAGAGTGTACAAATGGAACCAAATGGACTCTTACGGGTGTGTAACTCTGAAAGTGTACAAATGGAACCAAATGGACCCTTACAGGTGTGTAACTCTGAAAGTGTACCCTTAGGCTACGGGTCCATTTGTACACTCTCAGAGTTATGGGGTTCCTTTTAAACTGTTTTCTGTTGTTTTGTATTTATTGTTAATGGTATATGTTCCTCAGGTGCCCTCCTCTCTGCCACAGTATTGAGGATAAGGGCAGAGGCCAAGAGGCTGGTTATAGGCCAAGTGGTAAGGCCCAAACCTCACTTAACCTGAGGTATGTGGTGTAAAGTTGCCTTTGTATAGATTGTGCCCTCATACAGTATGGTGGTTCTAACA
>NC_137603.1:22485072-22490072 GCF_963280865.1 Gymnoscopelus braueri
AGTATGGTGGTTCTAACATAATTCTGTACTTGTAGGCCCCTGTGTTATCCAGCCATTATACAGTACTTCTGCTATGGTGCCATTGTATGCTGCCGTGCCCCTGCCCTAGACACAGACCTTGACTGTTGAGGTACTAGTGTTCTGTATTTTGATTTGACTGTATTTTGATGTATAATTATAATGCCTGGGGCTAACTGTTGTCTGTTTTATAGGCCCTCCTTAGCTCCATTGCTGCCTTTGCCCCTTTTTGTTAGTTATTTCTTATGTATTGTGTTTTACTTTTCGCAGTCGCACTGTGGGGAGAACTTCTGATATCCACTGCATGCTGTGTGTGTGTGTGGTTTGTGTGCACCTAACCCACCTAGTGTTGTGTGTAAGTGTTTTTAGTGTTAAAGTGTTTGAACCCTCACTGTACTAACTCCTCTGTCTCTCCTCCCCCCTACAGTCTGACTGTGGCCTTTCACTGGTATATTTTATTATAGTGCTTTGTACTCGTTTAACATTAAATTGTGATTAAGTTGTCTAATTAAAGTATAACATTAGTATATCATCCTGTGGCATTTACAATAAATGTTATTATCTTGAGAAGCACGTCTCTGCTCCAGTCATTTACTAACAAACCTGTGTTGCACTTCAGTATAGTTACTTTAACACTTTAATTGATTCTTTGGGTGAAACTCCCAAGGTGGCGTAGTCGAAGTTTCATGATCTGTTATATTTCTGCCATGGTTACATATAGGATGCCAGGTCACCAAATGAACCTGGCATCTGTCTACATAACATTCTATCTAAAATACATTTTAAGCTTTCAATTTGCATAAGACTGCATGGTCGTCAAGGATGGGTCATGTGCTACGGGCTAAGGTGGAGTCTGAAGAGGTGAGTCTTCAGATTACGGCAGAAGATTGGGAGTGAGTCTACAGTTCTAACTGCAATGGGGAGTTTGTTCCACAATTTGGGAGCCAGAGGGGAGAAGAGTCTGGGATTTAATGAAGTGAATTTAATGATGCGAATTTATGTCAAGGTGAAGATCACCAACATAATCTTTGTTCACAAATAGATAATCATGTGTTATGTGTATGATTTTTATCTTATCATCCATATAAGTGAAGACAAAATAGATTACATTTTAGTAAAGGTAACCTCCATTTATGGTTAAGGTTGAATAAAAAATGTAACGAAAAAATCAAATGCAAATCACACGCATTTAGATGTCCTTTAATGATGCCAAATAAGCTTTATTTGCTTCATTTATAGTCGGTACACAAATATATATTTTTAATTCAACACTTTGTCATCCAATACCTTGACACAATTGATGGCAATTGTTGAGATGCAAAAGTGAGCATATCAAATCTATTCTAAACAAGCATGCTGCCTCAAGTGGAGATAATCATCATTATCAGTGCATTTCTTCCCATGGAATATTGAAAATACAGTTGACACTTATGGAAGTTATGAAGGCCCATTATAGCACAATCAATACATGCTCCTTACCACATCCAAACTTATTTTTGAGCAAAGGGAGGTGAGATATGATATATTTTAACATCATTCAGAACACTAAGCTACAGTTTCATCAATGAAGTTAAAATGAATATATCTTCTCTCAGATCCAGGCTCTTTTATCTGAACATTTCTCATTATACCATCCACCACCCAAGTAGTTGTCTTCAGAGTTAACAGGATATTTACTCTTCAAAAAAAACATAACCCTAATTTATCCCTGAGGTTATTTTAGCAGTTTTTTTTAAAACTTTTTTACTTTTCATTTTCCTTCATAAAACATATTTAGAAAGTGTTTACCCACTTATGTTTGGTCTTCTTTTTTTCAGGACAACCTCAGCTATATGACCCAACAATGTATTGTTCACTTTTATATACTATAATAGGCATATTGGAACAAAAAACACATAGAGAAAACAAAATTGGATCCAGAAAATAAAGTTCATGGACTTGTAAACATCACACACAAGCCCAGCTAAGCATGGTCTATGTTGAAAATATCAGGATATGTTGCCCATATGAACATGGAATGATGAAATAGAAGTAAAATAAAGCAATATATATTTATTTTCAGCCAATATTGTGTAGTCCATGTTGGGCGTTTTTGAAAGATTTTCATTCTGTCTTTATATCCCACACTAGAAAGTGTTTATCATAGCAATGTTTGGTCTCTTTTATTTCAGCACAACCTCACCTATATGGCCCAACAATTATTTATTTCACTTTGACCCACTATATCAATGCATTTGACCAGAAACACACAAAATTCACAAAATCGGATTTGAAAAGGTCAGTGTGTGTGCTTGTAAAAAGCACAAACATGTTCAAAAACGTATTTTGAAGCTAGGAAATGTTGAAGATAGCTTGCCCAGAATGGTCAAGTTGAAATAAATTCAAGCTATGGACACATTTATCCCAAAAATGCAGGAGAAACCACTAGAAGTTTTTGTTCCAAAAAGATAAAATAAAAACAAATTCATAATACTAACAATAATAATAATAAATGTAATAAAATCTAATCAAATAGAATAATAAACAAATCTTAAAAGTAGTTCCACAGAAGGCTCATCTGTCTTTATCATATATACTCTCTCTCTTTTTTTCTTTCTCCTCCTTGTCTTTCTCACATGACAATTTCTCTGTGCAGCTAAAGTCATCCATATCCATGTAGGGGCGACATAAAGCATAGCAGAAACCTCTTATCTTATCTTATATGTTTTTTTGTAAATTAACGCCCTACAGTACTTGATCACACTACAACATCACACAAAAGCATAACAAAGTAGCAGATCTGCAAGCTCCACGTTTTGAGTTTGTAGATCTACTTTTTTTTAAATTTTTATCCTTTAAAGTAACAGTATTGGATTTACTGTAAAAATAAAAAGAAACAAAATAAAAGGAAAATAAAAGAAAAATTTGAGGGGGGCCTAAAAAAAAACTCTAGCCCAGGGGCCTCAACTCCTATAAATCCGGCCCTGGTCATATGTCTGAGTAAGTGTAAGCTGTTGAATTTGTGAGATATTTAATGTTGACACTTATTTTGCAAAGCTGGTGCTAGCATCTGGGAATGCTTACAACTGCAAAGATAGGTCAGGCATGAATTGAAACAAAATATTTATTTTTGTAGCTTTGTTATTTAGCGGGTCCTTTTCTTTGATGTCATTATCAGAGATCCCCTTCTGAATTTGTCAGTACACAAGAAAATCATTTTTGATACAACAATTGATGACAATTGTTGAGATGTAAAAGTGAGCATATACTGTACACACCAGTCTTTGGCACAATCTATTCTAAACAAGCATGCTGCCTCTAGTGGAGATAATCATCATCATTATCAGTGCATTTCTTCCACTGGAATATTGAAAATACAGTTGACACTTTTGGAAATTATGAAGGCCCATTATAGTGCAATACATGCTCCTTCCCACGTCCAAACCTTTTTTCTTTCAGAAAGGGAGGTGAGATATGATATATTTTAACATCATTCAGAACTTCCGAAAGCATTTATTTTATTTTTTCTGACGGATGTTGAAAGATGAACTATAATGTGTTCCTCACTTCCACATTGGTGGTGTAAACATTAACTATATCTTTAACCACATGAACCCTAGCATGTAGCATCCATATTCTGGGGGAACATTAGCTCAAAATAGCCAATCTGCAAGCTCAGAATGCATCACCTTGTGACACGTCAGCTTGTAGATCAGCTATTTTCAGCAAAGACATTTGGTGCAGATGGAAACAAGAGCTGACCCCGGTCAACTAAGCATTGATTACTAATTAAATACGGTTTAAGTGGTTAAAGCAAAATAAATAACCAAATTGGTAAGCCATAATAGTTGGTGTTTCGTATTAATGTGATTATGGATACAACCGCTTTGTTGTTGTTTTTGTTTTCAGTTTCTCAACTAATTAGTACTGTTTAACTTGACGAAGTAGAACACTAAGCTACAGTTTCATCAAGGAAGTTAAGATGATATCTTATCACAGATCCAGGCTCTTTTATCTGAACATTTCTCATTATACCATCCACCACCCAAGTAGTTGTCTTCAGAGTTAACAGGATATTTACTCTTCAAAAACAACATTACATTACATTACAGTCATTTAGCAGACGCTTTTATCCAAAGCGACAACATAACCCAAGCGACAACATAACCCTAAACACATTAAAGGAGTAGTTCACCCAAAATAATTACTTATTTTCTATTAATTACACTCCCCATGAAGCCTTGAATTCATGGAATATATTTTAGTTTTTGTCGCATTCCTGAGCCAATAATTTGATGACAGGCTGAGTCTCCAAAGAGTCTCCTACTGAGTCTCCTATTGACCGATGACCCTGTCATCAAATTATTGGCAACAAAAACTCCATGAATTCAAGGCTTCATGGGGTGTGTAATTCATAGATAAAAAAATCATTTCTTGGGAACTACTTCTTTAAGCTAAATTAATAACCACCTTAGTGGTGGTTTGTATTAATGTGATTATGGATAGAACCGTTTTTAGCCTACTTTAAAATGTTCCTCAGTTTCAATACTAATTACGACTGTTTAACTTGCAGAACCATAAGCTGCAGTTTAATCAATGAAGTTAAAATAAATAGATCTTCTCACAGATCCATTCTCTTGTTTCTGAACATACACTATTATACCATACACTGTTCCAGCTGGTGTGGTATGCACAATCCCTAGTGTCACCAGGATATTCACTGATCCGGCCCCTGCAGAATAAACATGATGTATTTTGTAATCACATCCACTCAGTCACTCACATTCAGTGACTTTGATAGAATTATAATATAAAAACTAATAAAATGTCTCACTGTGTTGTCAGTGGTGTTCCGTCCACCCACGTCCATTCTCTTGCGGTTCTTTTTAGACCAATCCAAGGTGCTTCATTGCTGATCAATCCGTTGATGAATCCCTGATAATTTGTGGATAATTGAACAATAATGAATTTTCTCTAATACATTCAGGATTTCACTCTAACCA
>NC_137603.1:22495072-22555072 GCF_963280865.1 Gymnoscopelus braueri
ACTACAGACGAGAGGCTGCGCTACCGCGGTGTGAGGGGAAAGAATCGAAAGTACCATAGCGTTAAGGAGAACTCCTTCTAACGCTATGGACCAGAGCTAGACAGGGATAACTTTGTGAGTGTCTGGTAGGCTACTAGCTCTTGTGTCCTCTGCTAAGCGATTAACCCTTTCACACTCCATGGCTTTTCTCGAGTAGCCTAATGTTATGCAAAGCAGCCAGGTTGAGGCCATTGTTTAAGGTGTTAAAGACGGCTCGCCGCTGACGGTGCGTGCTCGCACGTGCATGTGGAGTTCCCAGCCCCCATAGTAGCTTCAGAGCTAAGGGGTCACCGACCCCCTGAGCACCCCCTAGAGCTCACCCAAGAACTATTCTGTCCCTATCGGTTCACAACTCGGACAGCGCTGATTAGACTAGCAGAGCATCGGCCGGTCAGCGCGGGCACTCGCGCCTGGAGGCGTGAGGGCGCGCCTCCTCGGCCTCAAGCTCTGCTGAGTCGGTGCGCCTCCGTCATGGACAATAACTATTATCACGTATGCGTGTGAACGCGTGTTCAGCGTTCCCCTAGCGTAGCTTCCTGGTTGCTACGTGGGGGGAACAACAAAAGACAGGTCCGCGTCGCATCAAAGCCCCGCCTCGCCCCGAAGCCCCGTGCCTAAAAACGAGCGCTCTGTCTTCAATCTCCCTGGTTCTCCAATCTCCCTGTGACATACAGTATACAATGATGTGTTAGTACTGCACCCTTCTTTCTCTTCTGAGCTGATGGTGTTGTGGTTGGTGGGATGGGTGGGAGAGGGTGAGCAAGATATATGTGTATGAATGTATCTGTATACTTGTATTGTATGTATGTTCTGTTGTTGATGTTTTTATGGGACCCCCTTGATAATCAGATACTGCATCTCAAGGGACAACGGGCTATCCCTTCAATAAAAATCTGAAATACACTGAGAGAGAAAAGCCTTTAAGCCACAGCCACACCCACACCCAACCGGATACAAATCATTTCAACTGACATTCTCTCTAAAATAAACTTTTACACTTCAAAGAAAGTGATTGTGAAGGATATATACTTTATTAAAATTTGTACTGCAAATTATGAAGAATTAAATCTGAATATCTTCTTGAAGGGAAGACAATGTCTAGTTTTTGTACTTTTTTGTTAGTATGTTGTCCAACTCACCCTGAGTGTGTCTTCCTGCTGTGTTGTCCCTCATGTCATCCTGTTGTCCAGAGAGCATGTCGTCCACACTCTCATAGATGACCACCACTCTGTCCTCCCTCTCTCCTCTCTCCTCCAACTGTACACTGTCCTCAGTGTCCTCACCTCTCTGTCCTCTGTGTCCATCTCTCTTTCTCACCTTCTTTGTCAAGTCTGGAATGGCATAAATATCTGTTGCCATCTTACAAGGATGAGAGGCTTATATTGACTAAACTGTAACTATGTTGTATATTCCTCTCTGGTATCTATATCTAAATGCTTTACATCATTACTAGATAAATAGCCTACAAAGATACTTCAGTAAAATGAGACCATGTCTGTCTGTGGCTGGTTGTCACAATAGTGATAACAAGGAAGTGTACAGGAGGTAAGATGGAAATTAAAACCACAAACACCTACACCCACCCACCCATCAGCCAGCCAAAGCTTCATTTGGATATATTTCATAGTTGTATACTTATTGACCGTGTTTATCTTCCTTGTTAAGCACAGTGATTAAGGAGCAAAGTGGAAGCAGTTTATTTACTGTAAAGTGATACAGTATGTTACTGCAGCACCACACAGAGACACACATCAAACATCAGGGACATGTTGTTATGACCATACTGTCGTGTGTCCAATTCAGTGTGCCGTCTGCTTCAAGTAACTTTACTGACATTGTCAACAGGTGTCCTACTACTGTACATAGAAAATATGAAAACCTTTGACCATATCGTCCAGCCCTACTTGGCATTTCGACCACTGGTCTGGTCCTTCATGTTCCTTGGGGTGACAGAACCTGTGACAACAGCTTCTAGTGACCAGGTTTCTGAGCAGATGACATTTAGAGGTAAAAGAAAAACAGCTAAGAAAAGTTTGTGTTTGCTCCCATTACATTTGACAGGAGATTAACATCAATTGAGTTATATTTTATAGTTATTGGGAATTATGTTAATTTTACTAGCAGATGGTTAGTCTTTTTTTCTACCTGTAGGCTACAAATAAACTTGTCATCATTGGCATCTGAATCTGTACAGAGGGAATCACAACAGTTATCTCGCCTTTCATAGCCTATAAGGCCAGATCAATGCAACTCCTTGCAACTGCCATTGGGGATAATGGTTAGAAGGAGTTGCAAGGAGTTGCATTGGTGTGGACTGGCCTCAAGGTAGTGTCCCAAATCTATTAACCCTAGTGTCCCTATTTTGCAAATTTCCCCAAAAAATCGAATTCTATAAAATGTTTCCAGAAATAGCTAAAATAGACATGCTCATAAGGTGTTGTGATGCAACACGGTGTGTGCTTGTAGATCTGCTATTTCAGTCTTGAATGGTTAAGCTTGTTCCATACTATGTGCATGTGAGCAGTAGCAAATGTGTGACATCCTCATTAATTGATGGACTTCTGTAGCCAACTTGAATGGCGCAAACCAAACAATTTCAACATTTTCATGTCAGTGACCAAAAAATTGATTGTAATGGCCATTGCCCCTCATCTGAAAAGATTTTGTGCTGGAAGATTTTAGTTGTTAAACATTTTCTGAATTATTCCACAGGTTTTCAAAACAGGCCCTTTTCGAGTAGCAGAAGTAAAACATTGCATTGCATTGATTAAAGTGGGTTAACTATACTCATTTTGCCGCGGACCCCCTGCTACCCCTCAAGGACTCCTTTGAGAACCAGTTAATGGAGACTGAGATGCTTGGCAATGCATTCACATTCAGGCTTGTTTTGCCCCGAAGCCATTTCCCCCATTAAATGTATAATTATCTCTGTCTACCGAAGAATAGAGGTAATTCCAACAATGTTTAAACTACAATAATGACGGTGGCACATACAGTAAGATCATATCATCAGTATTTTCAAACCATTCAACAACTACAGATCACATGATCAGTGACCTCACAGCACCCTGAATCATTCGGATCACGTGATGACACTTTGAGACAGGCCAGAAACCTCACTGTGTGCAAAGAAAGAACGAAAGGAAGAAAACAGCATGGTAGTGGTGTGTGTGTGTGTGTGTGTGTGTGTGTGTGTGTGTGTGTGTGTGTGTGTGTGTGTGTGTGTGTGTGTGTGTGTGTGTGTGTGTGTGTGTGTGTGTGTGTGCGTGTGTGTGTGTGTGTGTGTGTGTGTGTGTGTGTGTGTGTGTGTTAGACTGGGGAGGAAGTACCTCTCTGAGTACTTTCACATTGGGGCAGCCACTCCACACAGTGCTCATGCAGTGACAGAGTACATGCAGTTTGTGAAATACTCAGACCGGCCCGTTTGGCACCAACAACTATGATGACACGTTCAAAGTCACTGAAATCACCTTTCTTCCCCATTCTGCCTGGTTTAAACTGCAGCAGATCATCTTGACCATGTCTACCGGCCTGAATGCATCGTAACTGCCATATCGGCCAATCATATAATGATTAACTGTGTTAACATGCAGTTGGAGAGGTCTGTTTAATAAAATGACCTGTGAGTGTATGTGTGTGTGTATCTGTATATACACTGTATATCGTTGCTGTCGAGCAGAAACCTCTTATCTCCTTGTTTTTTCGTAATATAACGCTCTACAGTACTTGATCATACTACAGTGTCACACAAAAGCATAAAAAAGTAGCAGATCTGCAACCTCAAAACACGTCCCGAAGCTACACGTTTTGAGTTTGTAGTTCTGCTACTTTTGAAATCTTTTATTATTTGAATCCTGAAAAGTAACAGTTTTAGACATATGAGTGTTCACTTTTATAGCCAACCTAGTTTTCTGCTTTGTGCAGAGTTAAACAACGGTTACTAAGCCCAAATGAAAGGGTAGAGAGAGGAGTGAGTCTAAGGCATTACTCGTACCAAATGTCTTTTAAGGTGATTTATTTTACTAATAACACATACAATACATTTAGGTAAATAGGTAATAAAACCTGGTAAGAGAAAAAACAAGCACAGAACATTCACAGTATTAAGATATGACTTCATCCCATTATGAACACATCAAACATACAATCATTTACAATGCTTTACTTACTATTGACTTCCCACTCTCTTCCAGATGATCAATGGGTCACTCAAGAACCCATATTCGAGGGACAACCCATGGCCAGTTACTTATCGAATCTGAAGTCTGTTCCTAGACATTCCTAATTTATAAACTTCCCGCCTAATGCCCGCCTTTAAGGAGGTTCCAGCCAACAGGAAGCTCTGATTACCCACAAGGCCTAGCTTTTGCCTGCCGCTTCCTGTCACACAATGGCAGACTCTCAAATAGGAGCTCTAGCTCTCTTCAGAGCTCCCCCGCTCGGAGTTGCTATCTCTTTTGTTTAGAAATCTCCCACCTGATAGCGAGACCTGTTCCCTGTCTTCCACGCAAAGGCCTATTGTCTCTAGTATGCAAGAACTCTTTGAAGCTCAGGAGCACAGCAGGGAGCCTGCCTCTGCCCACTCTGTACCACTAGGCTCACCTCAAACAGTACATGTTTGCTAACTCCTGCAGGACAATAAAAGCACATTGCTGTTGCACCAATAATAATACACAGTTATCTTTCATAATCATGGATTATTCCACACCTGCCACCTGTGATAACTGAACCATGTTCAGTTCTCTCACAACCAACCTCTACTACCACCATTTCACTGTGAGCTTTTTTGGCTTCTTAAATCATGGCTTAGGTCAGTAATTGGCGAAAGTATGGCGGAAAAGTTCGATTTCATCTCTGTAAACTGCTCTGATCCCACACTCATACAGGTTACATTCTCAACACAATTTTCACACATTGTCTTTAAGTGGCTCTAAACCCATATTTTGGAATAATTTACAGTTCAACTTAACTTTCTCAATTTGTCATTTTCAAACTTTTAGGAATTCAAATTGTTTTGGAAAACTTTTCTTCTCCCACTTTTTTCCCTAGTAAGTCAATGTCCTATTTAGGGCATGTTGCCATGACAATTGACATAGTAACTTGGTTAAAGGTTTTAAAGGATTTTAAAATGGCTGATCTACAATCTTACCTTTAAGAAACTTCACTCTACATTTAAACCTCTAGTCCACATCCCAAAATGCTTTTTATACAATCAACAAATTAGAAATTCAAAAAGGCCTGATTGCTCAGATCATGAGTCCACATCAGTACTGAATAATTTTGTTGTTATGGAAGAACCTTCCAAATTATTGTTGCATTTTGACTTAGTGGCATATTGTCGGCCGTAAATTAATACATTTTCATTATGCAAGTTATTTCTTCTGGTAATATCGTAAACACTACAAATGATACATTCATTTACACAATATCTCTCGAAATTCCTAAGTAAACAGTCGCTCAAATAAGACATTTCGATTTTTTAGACACCATGCTGGTATCTTTTTCGCTTATCATCCGCACTGCTCCCTTACTCTGAGGGTGGCAGTGCAAATGTCAGTTCGTTCGCCAGCGTCACTTTGCTGGCTCTTTCGGCCTCCACTGGGACTGCAATCCCACCACCAGCCCGCGCTGATGACTGTGGTTGGACAGTGACTTTCTGCTTCACCTTTTTCTTCTTCCCTTGCAATTTCCCTATGACCCACCGGGCTGGAGCGAAGGGTTTACGTGGCTTGCAGGTTTCACATTTGCATTTTTTCAGGAGGTCAGGAGGCTTGCAGTTTTCACAATTGCATTTTTTCACCTCGACTGGTCTGGGTCTTGTCGCTACTGACCTCCCACCTTGGCCCAACAGGGCTTCAGGCTCGGGGCAAAGGCCACCTTTCTTAGGTGGTGCCACGACGCTCTGCACTGGTGTGATGTCGGTGTGTGAATTGGTGTCGGTCTTCCCCTCGGCTGTCTCTACTTCGTCCGTCACGTCCCCCGCGGCGCCCTCTGGATGGATATCCCCTGCAGCTGTCTCCGCAGCAGCAGCAATACCGTCTGATGGCACTCTTCTGGCCGCCAGTGGGACTGCAATCCCACCAACCCCCTTCTGGGGGCTTCTCTCAGCCGCCGCCGAGAAAGAGCGTGGAGCTCTGCTCCACCCAGCCCCCCCCGCAGGGGGGTGGAGAAGGGATAGTTTATCTTTAATCTTCACCTTCTTTTTTCTAGTTACAGCCCCACCAGGACGACTCATTCTCTTTGCCTGGATCCTGGTGGTTGGTACTGAAATGACCTGACGTAGCACCCCGCCCCTCTCTTTCCGAGCGGGCGCACGGATGCCAGTATTTACCCACTCAGACTTCTTTCTGAGGGGTTCTGGGGGAGCTGGTTTGGCGCCCAGTCCCCGTTTTCGGACAGACCCGACTGGTCTGTCTTCGGCGGCTCCCTTCTTGAACGCCACCGGTCCGCTGGTAGCTGGTCCCCTGCCACCTTTCTTAGACAGGCACTTGGAGCGAACGCCACCCTTGCCAGGCGACCCGGATCCCTTCTTCTTGAACGCCACCGGTCCGCTGGTAGCTGGTCCCCTGCCACCTTTCTTAGACGGGCGCTTGGAGCAAACGCCACCCTTGACAGGCCTGACTGGTCTGCTTTGGGCCATCTGCCTGCCACCTTTCGTAGACGGGCGCTTGGAGCGAACGCCACCCTTGCCAGGCGACTCGGATCCCTTCTTCTTCTCCGTGTTGAGTGGGCTGGCGGCGACGTCCGTCGCAGCAGCGGCGTCTACTGACGCCCTCGCCGGCTTCTCTCCTGGTTCAGCGACCTCCAGTGACTGGCTCCCCTCTGCGTCGAGTGGATTGGTGAAGACTTTCACCGCCGTGGCGACGTCCATTGAAGCTGCCTCCCTGGCGGTCTGCTCATCTGCGACGTTGGCTCCCTCTGGTCGATCCCCCTCGGCTTCCTCCGCAGGCGTCTCGTCCCCAGGTCCAGCTCCATCGATCACCAGTGGCACCTTTGCAGCTGCTCTCTCGATCGCAGCGTGGAATGGGGTCTCTCCTGGTTCAGTGACCTCCAGTCGCTGGCACCCCTCTGTGTTGAGTGGGCTGGCGGTGTCGTCCGTCGCAGCAGTGGCGTCCTCTGACACCCTCGTGAAGAGTGGGTTGGTAGCGACGTCCTCTGGTCGATCCCCCTGGGCCACCGCGTCCCCCGCGGCCTCCGATGGCGTTTCGTCTCCCGGTCCAGCTCCATCGATCACCAGTGGCACCTTTGCAGCTGCTCTCTCGATCTCCAGTGACTGGTTCTCCGCAGTTACTTCCTCAGGATTGACCTCCTTCTCCGCGTGGTCCCTCGGAGCAGCGTGGAAAGGGGTCTCTGCCTCCCTCGGAGCGTGGAAAGGGGTCCCTGCCTCCCTCGGAGCAGCGTGGAAAGGGGTCTCTGCGTCCCCTTGAGTGATGCCATCTGTGACCTCCGTGGCAGCAGCTGTCGGTTCAGCAGCTCGCACAGTGGGAGTCATTTTCTCACCTCCCCCTGGAGCAGTAGTGATGTCATCTAGGTTGACTCTGAGGTCTGCTGGCCCATCTGATCCATCCGTAGGTGTGACATCCCTGCCCCCCTCTGCAGCGTCCGGCTTATCTGTAGCTCCTACAGCTGCTGGAGGATTGGTCTCTTCAACCCCCTCTCCAGTTACGATCGGCTCTGCTGCTATCTCTGTGGGGTTAGACAATGGCTCTTCCCTCACAGCAGGGGAATGTGGATTCACTGGGGGGTTTAACCATTTGGTCAACTGGGCTTCCTTTCTTTCCCTCAGCTGCTGATATTTATTGCACATCTCTGTTTCCTTAAGCCTAGAGACATGGCCTTCCCACCCCAGCATTGCTTCCTCAAGATAACCGAGTCTCCTAGATAACTCACGCCCTTTCTTATTTTGCGCCATGCTGGACGCGGCCTGTGAGCTGATCTTCTCAGCCTCCTCTAAAGCCTGCACTAATTCCTGGACTAGATTGTGCATTTGCACTTCCACATAGTTGGACCAAAAGTAGGTCACACATTTCTGGTCTGTCTCTACAAACCTCTGTTCACAAGCTTCTATCATCTTGTAAACCTCAGATGCGTCGCTGCCACTTTCTATAAGCTTGGTGATATAATCACCTGTAATCTCATAGAGTTTAGTAAAAACTGTCCTCAGATGCTCTTTCTTTGTGGCTAGCTCTTTGGGCTGCCACTGAAAAGACATATCATCCTCAGCCAACACTATTTCCCACTCAAAGACTCTCTTTGCTGCTCTCACTCTTTCAGCTAACTCTGCCATTTCCCCTGTTTGGGTATAAGGTCTCTTAGTTAGTCTTAATTCAATGGGCTGTGACAGCAATCGTTAGTTATTTTTAGCAAGGAGTAGTATTGTTCAGCCTTTAGCTCATAACAACACTAATTAATTAACACTGTACTAACCTGTAAAATAGCACCCACCCAATTTAGCATTCCACGCACGAAGCCTTTTAATGGTCTACTTACATTAGTTAATTTTGTTAATTAATACTGGATAGGATATATTTTGCTCTACCAAAGTACATTTTAGTATTTAACCCACAATGATTACCATTGATCCCCTGTTCTTGTACACTAATCATCTAGTTACTCACAGTATCAGTCTATCATAAAGTCTGGTTAAACATTGAATTACTGGTAGCCAATTCCCCACCCCCTCCCAGTGGCTGTTAGCTTAGCACTGTGCTAGACAATGGAACAGTTTAGCAGTTTAGCTTAGCACTGTTAGCTAGCGGTGTTTCAGACAATAGACTCGATGCTTCGCACTTCTTAACTAGTGGCACTAATGGTAGCCCTCAGGTCGGATGGCTTTAGCTTCTAACCTTCTCTGGTACTAATCAAACCCTTAGCGGTAGCCTATAGCTACATAACCTGTGGTTAGCTTCTAGCTTCTGTGTGAGTTCCTTTGTCCCCACACCGATTCTTCGGCGCTGATTGTTCACACTAGCACTGGTTCATTACTCCGGTGATAATTCTGTGAACCTATATTAAAAACCTGTCCCATAACCAGGCCTAATATTTTGTTACAACTCACTTCTCATCTTAAAGAGACAGTGTGTTTTCATTCCTATGGCTATAGGAGTTTTTATACTGTTATTTCTTTATATAACACGCATAATTCAATTACTTTTAGTGTGTCATATCTTTACAACAACACAAAAATCACACAATTATACCATCCGCTTCAAGGGCCTAATACCTATCTAGCTATTACATAGGCTACCACGGTTTTATAATTGTTTAATTACTCTGTCACACTTAAACTCGAAAGATAATCTAGTAGTTTAATTACTTGGTAATTTGACTTCAATTATTATGTGAACCTCTTCTAGGACCACCTAAAACTCATCTAGTTTCACATAGGCTCCCTCGGTTTTATAATTGTTTAATTACCCTGTAACACTTCAACTCGAAAGATAACCTAGTAGTTCAATGACTTGGTAATTTATACTTAAACTCTGAAGGCCTTATTAAAAGCCAGTAAAGTTTAATAACTGTTATACCACATATAACACGGTTAATCAATTTAAACTCCTAGATGTCTCTCTTAAGAGACACTACAGTTTAATTACTGCGTAATTTAACGCTTAAACCCTAAAGAAATCCCCTCCGGGGATTACAATAGTTTTATTACTGTTCACTTTTATAGCCAACCTAGTTTTCTGCTTTGTGCAGAGTTAAACAACGGTTACTAAGCCCAAATGAAAGGGTAGAGAGAGGAGTGAGTCTAAGGCATTACTCGTACCAAATGTCTTTTAAGGTGATTTATTTTACTAATAACACATACAATACATTTAGGTAAATAGGTAATAAAACCTGGTAAGAGAGAAAACAAGCACAGAACATTCACAGTATTAAGATATGACTTCATCCCATTATGAACACATCAAACATACAATCATTTACAATGCTTTACTTACTATTGACTTCCCACTCTCTTCCAGATGATCAATGGGTCACTCAAGAACCCATATTCGAGGGACAACCCATGGCCAGTTACTTATCGAATCTGAAGTCTGTTCCTAGACATTCCTAATTTATAAACTTCCCGCCTAATGCCCGCCTTTAAGGAGGTTCCAGCCAACAGGAAGCTCTGATTACCCACAAGGCCTAGCTTTTGCCTGCCGCTTCCTGTCACACAATGGCAGACTCTCAAATAGGAGCTCTAGCTCTCTTCAGAGCTCCCCCGCTCGGAGTTGCTATCTCTTTTGTTTAGAAATCTCCCACCTGATAGCGAGACCTGTTCCCTGTCTTCCACGCAAAGGCCTATTGTCTCTAGTATGCAAGAACTCTTTGAAGCTCAGGAGCACAGCAGGGAGCCTGCCTCTGCCCACTCTGTACCACTAGGCTCACCTCAAACAGTACATGTTTGCTAACTCCTGCAGGACAATAAAAGCACATTGCTGTTGCACCAATAATAATACACAGTTATCTTTCATAATCATGGATTATTCCACAATGAGGTTTCCACCCTACAGACGATATAATGAAGTTCTCCATGAATGAATGTTGGTACAGTAGGCAGTGACTGACTGATGCTTATAGTATTTTTTTTTTAAAGGTTTCACAGTTATCCTTTTGTGAACATGTCTTCCATTCTATTTCACTGTTTGCAAGATCTGTTACTCTGATTATTCTAAAGATAATTTACAATTATAGGCATTTATCAGACACCCTTAATCCAGAACGATTTACAGTGAGCAAGATAAACACAACGTAATACATCAAATGCATAGAGACAGTGTAGTGCCTCAGTAATCTAGGATCATATAAACCAAGAACCTATCATCAGTCTAAAAATAATATCAATAAATGATCTGTACATTGAAACTATCATCCACATAAGTGAAGACAAAATAGATTACATTTGAGTAATAGGTAACCTCCATTTAAGGTTGAACTCAAAATGTTAAGAAAAAAGAACCAAATGCAAATCACACACATGTCCTTTAATGATGCCAAATAAGCTTTATTTTCTTAATTTGTCAGTACACCATTTTTTTTTTTGATAGAACAATTTGTCATCCAATACTTTCACAGAGAAGATTGTGTGCACATCCCACGCCTGCATTTAGGCCAGGTGCTGGACATCAAGGGCAGAATCAAGGATAAGAAGAAGAAAATAATATATTTGCCTGATGAAGACCTAGAAGGTCGAAACGTTGCATAAATAGAAAGTGAGGTTTTTTTTGGAGCTTGAGAACAGTGTTCAGACTTTCTTCTTCTTATCCTTCATCCAATACCTTGACACAATTGATGACAATTGTTGAGATGAAAAAAAAGAAGGTGAGCATATACTGTTCGCACCAGTCTTTGACACAATCTTTTGTAAACAAGCATGCTGCCTCAAGTGGAGATAATCATCATCATTATCAGTGCATTTCATCCACTGGAATATTGAAAATACAGTCAACACTTATGGAAATTATGAAGGCCCATTATAGCGCAATACATATCTTCCCACGTCCAAACTTTTTCTTTCTTTTTTCCAGAAAGGGAGGTGAGATATGATTAGCCTGGTAAACCACCCCCCACCCACAGCCTTTATTTAAGTTTTTTTCTGACAGATATTGAATGATGAACTGTAATGTGTTCCCTACTTCCACATTGATGCTGTAAACATTAACTATATCCTTAACCACATGAACCCTAGCATGTAGCATCCATATTCTGGGGGAACATTTTCTCAAAATAGCCAATCTACAAGCTCAAAATGCATCACCTTATGACACGTCAGCTTGTAGATCAGCTATTTTCAGCAAAGAGATTTGGTGTCGATGGAAACAAGAGCTGACCCCGGAGCCGGTCAACTAAGTATTAGATAACTAATTAAATAAGGTTTAAGTAGTTAAAGCAAAATAGCGACCACTTCGCTAAGCCATATAATAATAGTTGGTGTTTCGTATTAATGTGATTATGGATATAACCGTTTTTCTTTTTTTTCTTTTTGTTTCTCAACTAATTAGTACTGTTTAACTTGACAAAGCAAAACACTAAGCTACAGTTTCATCAATGAAGTTAAGATGAATATATCTTCCCACAGATCCAGGATATTTTATCTGAACATTTCTCATTATACCATCCTCCACCCAAGTAGTTGTCTTCAGAGTTAACAGGATATTTAGAATATAACCCTAAACACATTAAAGGAGTATTTCACCCAAATAATTACTTATTTTCTATCAATTACACTCCCCATGAAGCCTTGAATTCATGGATTATTTTTTTGTATTTATCGCATTCCTGAGCCAATAATTTGATGACCGGCAGAGTGTCCTATTGACCGATGACACGGTCATCAAATTATTGGTTTAGGAATGCAAAAAACTCCAGGCTCAAGGCTTCATGGGGTGTGTAATTGATAGATAATAAGTAATTTTTGGTGAACTACTCCTCATTGCCAAGGACGGGAATTCCCGTCCGATTCTGCAATGGCTCTCATTGTCAAGGGTGGAAATGGACGAAAATGTATTATAGTTTTTTCACACAGAGCCAGAGATAATGCAATCCGAAGATGTACTGCTCCATTCACTCCCTGGTTAACTTATTACTTAATAATCCTGTATCTCGGCTCCTGTGTACTTTTTTTTTTTACTGGTATTTTTTGAAGGGAGTAAGAGACAGTGCTAATGAGGGGGTTAGGGTTTAGGGTGGCAGGTGAGATGTTAACAGCACGTTTTGGCGACACTAAGAAGCTCTAGGCACTGTGGGTTAATTACGACTGCAGAACTTGCAGAACACTAAGCTGCAGTTTCATCAATGAAGTTAAGATAAATAGATCTTCTCACAGATCCATGCTCTTTTTTCTGAACATACCACATTATACCATTTTACTGCTCTGTTCCGGAGGGTCTGGTATACACAGTTCCTGGCGTCATAGTTATAAGCAGGATATCCACCGGCCCAGTACCTGCAGAATAAACATGATGTATTTTAATCACATCCACTCAGTCGTCACTCACATTGACTTTGATAGAATTATAATATATAAACTAATAAATTGTCTCACTGTGTTGTCAGTGGTGTTCCATCCACCCACGTCCATTGTCCTGCAGTTCTTTTTAGACCAATCCAAGGTGCTTCATTGCTGATGACGAATCCCTGATAATGTGTGGATAATTGAACAATAATGAATTTTCTCTAATACATTCAGGATTTCACTGTAACCACAGAATTACGCGCGCACGCGCACACACACACACACACACACGTCACACACACACACACACACACACACACACACACACACACAAACACACACACACACACACACACACACACACACACACGCACGCACGCACACACACACACACACACACACACACACACACACACACACACACACACACACGCGCATACACACACACACACACACACACACACACACACACACACACACACACACACACACACACACACACACACACACACACACACACACACACACACACACACACACACAGTCACACACACACACACACACACACACACACACACACACACACACACACACACACACACACACACACACACACACTAACCTGTTCTTCCGGATTGTTAATGATCACCAGATTAGCTCCAGTCTTCTGACATTCTGCTCTGCTTTCATACCAGGTTTTCCCTTCAGCAGATCCATAATAACAGCTACATCCAAACCTCTTCCATCCACTGGGACACGACTTGACTAAACATCAAACAGAAGTTTTACTGATAGATTTTGAAGGAACTGATCATTCTAATATTAGTCAATACTTGTTTGTTTACTTTGATTCCCTTTTCTTTATTTTTATGGAAATAACAAAGCAATAGAACTTGCACAAAAACAAATTTCACCCACTTTTTGTCTCCGCCAGGCCGAAGGCATGGCGAGAGAGTATGTTTACCCCCCCCCGTCCGTCCGTTTTTCCGTCCGTGTGTCCGTCCGCGAGCAGCTAACTGTGCACACACACTCCCTGGATGCCAATTCAGGGAGCCCCACATTTTTCACATGGGCTTGTTATAGCGCCACCAGGTGGCCGATTTGTGCAAAACCCATTGTTTTATATTACTCCTACAGATTTTCTCCAAACGTCATGTAAATCGGTACACAGTAACTCTATAGTCATGTGATCACCACGGATCTGTCCAATTTTCCATATTCTCTCCTGATTGGCTAAGGTTGGCTTCCAAAGTTCGCAGGATTGCTCTGTTTTGAACAAAATTTCAAAATATTCAAATAAGCCTCATGGTGGCGCTATAACAGGCCGATTTGTGTTTTTAACTATAACTGCACCGATCTGCATCAAACTTTGCACGCACACTCCCATTTTTCACTTTTGCCTTTTATAGCACCACCAGCAGGCTGACTTATGTAAAACACATTTTTGGATATTAAGCCTTCAGATTTATCCAAATCGGTACACATGATCTCTATAGTCATGTGATCAAGATGGATCTGTTTGATGTTGATTGGCTAACATTGACATCTAAAGTTTGCAGGAGTTTTCAACAAAATGCGGCAAATCATGAACGCAGCGTCCGATTGCGGTGGAACTTTGCACGCAGATTCGCACTACGTTGAAGAACAAATGCCACCCTTTTTACATTGCCCTATTATAGCGCCACCAGGAGGCGGATTTTTGCAACACTTTTCTTTTTTATATTACTTCTACAAATTTTGTCCAAACATCATGCAAATCGCTACACATTATTTCTAGAGTCAAGTGAGCAAGATGGTTCCGTCCGCTTTTTTGTATTCCATCCTGATTGGCGGATTCCAAACATTGCTGGCCCACAATAACCTTCCTGACCTGGCGGAGACCTGGGCTCCGAGGAGCACTTTTTCTAGTTTACTCCTGTAAACCTGTGAGGTAACAATAAACCTGATTCTGATTCTGATACAAAACCCGAAGAAATTACCTGAGTAATGTTAGTAGAATGATATACTGTATATCTGACTGTGAGGAAAATAAAACATTTCTTTACATTAGGCCTATATGTTTCTATGACAGATGTGATAAACCAGAAATGATGAGGGTTTATTCTCTGTTTGTACCACTATAACGAAAAACATCACATGGATGCACCTGGGACGTATCATCAGTGTTGTAGCCTGGGGTCATAGGATGTTTCGGGTCTCGCAACATACACCCTCACCCAGGTGACCCAGCCAGGGTTGATCAAGCCCCGACTTACGTCCCAGTAGCTACCCACGGTCAGTCCTATAGGGCAAGACAGGGCCACTCAGTCCGCTTCTCCGGAAATACTCTGCCGGGACTCGGGGAGGCTCTGGCACGTGGAGGGACTAGGCTCTGTGGGTTGTCTCCTGGCCGGGCTCCTCCTTCGTCTCACCAGGTCCAGGACCTGAGCGTTGCACCAGACTCCCCTGCTCCAAACATTTCATTCTGGTGTGATGGTGTCTTGGCCCGTGATGGTACTGCAATGACCACCATGGCCCGTGGTGGTACTGCAGGCTCCCTTGCGTCTTACTTGAATGGTCCTCCCAAAGGCCTCACCGTGGATTTGTTGGGCTTCTTCCTCACGGAAGACACAGACTGGGGCGCCAACCCAAACTGCTCCCGGATGCCGTCTACATTCCGGCTGTCACCCGTCTCTCCGGTGGTCACCAATCTATTCCTGGTTGTCACGTAGTCTATAAATTCCTATGAGCCACTATAAATAGAATAACTATAACGAAAAACATCACATGGATGCACCTGGGACGTATCATCAGTGTTGTAGCCTGGGGTCATAGGATGTTTCGGGTCTCGCAACATACACCCTCACCCAGGTGACCCAGCCAGGGTTGATCAAGCCCCGACTTACGTCCCAGTAGCTACCCACGGTCAGTCCTATAGGGCAAGACAGGGCCACTCAGTCCGCTTCTCCGGAAATACTCTGCCGGGACTCGGGGAGGCTCTGGCACGTGGAGGGACTAGGCTCTGTGGGTTGTCTCCTGGCCGGGCTCCTCCTTCGTCTCACCAGGTCCAGGACCTGAGCGTTGCACCAGACTCCCCTGCTCCAAACATTTCATTCTGGTGTGATGGTGTCTTGGCCCGTGATGGTACTGCAATGACCACCATGGCCCGTGGTGGTACTGCAGGCTCCCTTGCGTCTTACTTGAATGGTCCTCCCAAAGGCCTCACCGTGGATTTGTTGGGCTTCTTCCTCACGGAAGACACAGACTGGGGCGCCAACCCAAACTGCTCCCGGATGCCGTCTACATTCCGGCTGTCACCCGTCTCTCCGGTGGTCACCAATCTATTCCTGGTTGTCACGTAGTCTATACTATACATGCTTGACAATAATTAAGATACAAAATTAATATTCATACAGAAAAGGATTGTAACCTCCCTCACCTGCTGTCTCTCTCTTAAGCTGGTTTAATTCACTTAGCAATTGGTCTTTCTCCAGGGTCAGGTGGTTGAATTTGGTGTCAAGCTGCTCTTTCTCCTGGGTCAGGTTGTAGCATTTGGTGGTCAGGTGGTTGTATTTGGTGTCAAGCTGCTCTTTCTCCTGGGTCAGGTGGTTGAATTTGGTGTCAAGCAGCTCTTTCTCCTGGGTCAGGTGGTTGAATTTGGTGTCAAGCATCTCTTTCTCCTGGGTCAGGTGGTTGAATTTGGTGTCAAGCAGCTCTTTCTCCAAGGTTAGGTTGTTACAGTTGGTCTGGCTATTGTCTGAATGATCTGTAAAGGACCGACAGGTTATTGTCTGAATGATTTGTAAAGGATTGATGACAGGTGATGATAAACACAGTTGTTGTTGTTGTTACCGTTCATGATGAGGTGAAGCATCTGTGTGGAAAAGAAGCTTTGAGACGAAAACTCTTTCTATACATGCATAACTTGTTAACTCTACTTTCTGCATCTTATTTTGAAGATGCAAACAACAATACACACAAAACTAACTGGGGGAAGGGGGGACGACGACACATGGGCCATTAACACACTGAACAAGATGGTGAGGAAGGCTATTGTAGTTCCATAGTTGGAGCCTCCTATAGTTTTTAACCTGAACTGGAGAAAGAAAAACTATAAACTCAGCCTACGTTTTCATCCCGCTTTCAGTCTTCAATTTTATATTTATATCATATTTGTTTAAACTCATTTTGTGTAGCTAATATGACACTTGAATATCAAGGTGTATCTGTCTAGATTGAAAATAGAATTCACATCAAGCTGTGGCTTTTTCCTCTGCTCATTCTGATCTAGCATTTATTAGCTCTGTATAAGAGCTTCTGATAAATATCTGAATATAAAATTGTAAGTTGGTTAATGCTGTGGTGGCCTTTGTAGTTCCAACAGATAAGATAAATGGTAATAAATAAAATCTCACCATACTCACGTTGCACAGCCTGGCCAATGATGCCACCCAGCAGTATAAGACACAGCATCCCCAGACACACTGCCACCACTTTGAGAGGACTCACTGTTTTAGAACTCTGTCCTGTAACACAAAGTACATCTAAAACATGTTTGTATATCTACAAACATGGGGACAAATTTGTTCTACTGCTATGCCACCAAAATGTGGAATGCCCCCCCAACAAACATCAAAAAGTGTAACTCCTTACCCTCCTTCAAAATCCCCATAAAAGAGCACCTGTCTGCCATTTGTAACTAGCCCTAGGATAATCTTCTAAATTGATGCCCAAATGACCCCCGCAACTGTTAGATTGGTGGGGTGGGTGGGAGAGGGTGAGCAAGATATCTATGTATGAATGTATCTGTATAGTTGTATTGTATTGTATGTACGTATCCATATGTTGTTGATGTTTTTATGGGACCCCCTCAATAATCAGATGCTGCATCTCAGGGGCTATCCCTTCAATAAAAATCTGAAATACACTGAGAGAGAAAAGTCTTAAAGCCACAGCCACACCCAACCGGATACAAATAATTTCTCTAATAACATTCTCTCTAAAAGATACTTTTACACTTCAAAGATGAAGGATGAAGGATATATACTTTATTAACTGCAAAAGAATTAAGAATTAAATCTGAATATTTTCCTGAAGAGAAGTCAATGTCTTGTTTTTGTACTTTTTCGTTAGTACTGTATGTTGTCCAACTCACCCTGACAATTTCAATGACAATGTCTGGGTTGTGAGCTGAACAGAATTTTAAAGTTCTATTCAAGGCCACAATGCACGTTTTTGTTTTTTTTTGTACATATTTGAAGTTTATACGTTCATTACTCCTAACGTTAATGATGTCTTGTACATAGTGTATATTATTGTATGTCTTGATGATTAAAAAAAAAAACATTTGTTTATTGGATTTTGACAGAAGCATTTCTTGCATATATATCAAGAATACATTGCCTCATATATAGCCCAATGAAGAAAAATAGTTAATAATCAGTTAGTTTGTTTTTTCCCCCCCAAATGAAAACACAAAGGACAAGAGTCTTGCAAGACTTACAAGAAATAAGATACAAGTAAAAGAAAAACAACAATAATACACAAAACCAAAAACAGGAACTTAAACGAGAAAAACTAAACAAAAAAAAACATCAGTCAGCTGAACCATACAGAAAAGCTACATGCAATCCGCAAAACAGCACTTCCGTCACAACGCCCCAATAACATTACACCACCAGACCTCACACAATACCCTAATCTGGAATGAAAAGAAAGTTTATCCTCCGTACAGCCCCATTGCTTTTTGTGTTATCATTTTAACAACCATCGTAACATACATCTGTATTATTTACAAATCTGTTAATAAAGTATTCAGTCAATCAAATCAATCAAATCGATCAAATCAATCAAATCAATCAATCAATCAATCAATCAATCAATCAATCAATCAATCAATCAATCAATCAATCAATCAATCAATCAATCAATCAATCAATCAATCAATCAATCAATTAATCTGCTAGGTTTACAGTCACTGAAAGACACAAATATAAAGTATATCTGTTCATCCATTAGGTTTGCAGTCACTGAGAGACAAAAACACAAAGTAAATCTGCTAGGTTTACTGACACTGAGAGACAGAAACACAAAGTACATCTCTGCAGAGAGGCCTGTAATGGTCCAGCTACTACAGTACTACTGTAGGTGTGCATTCGTCATTCTGCTACAAAGCTCCATTTCATTAGAATAATCTTCCTCTATCTCTTAGATCCTTTACATCCTTCTGTCGCTTCAGGACTTCCCTATTCACATCTTGATACAGCCTATATGCTTCTAAATTGACTGTACTTGTAAGGATATATAAACTTCTCTTCCGTTGTTTAACAGCTGATGGTGTGGTGGTTGGTGGGATGGTTGGGAGAGGGTGAGCAAGATATCTGTGTATGAATGCATCTGTATACTTGTATTGTATGTATGTATCTATCTGTTGTTCATGTTTTTATGGGACCCCCTCGATAATCAGATGCTGCTATCCCTTCAATAAAAATATGAAATACACTGAGAGAGAAAAGTCTTAAAGCCTCAGCCACACCCTACCGGATACAAATAATTTCAACTGACATTCTCTCTAAAAGATACTTTTACACTTCAAAGAAAGTGATTGTGAAGGATATATACTAAGTAATTGTACTTTTTCGTTAGTATGTTGTCCAACTCACCCTGAGTGTGTGTTCCTGCTGTGTTGTCCCTCATGTCCTCCTGTGGTCCAGAGAGGATGCCGTCCACACTCTCATAGATGTCCACCACTCTGTCCTCCCTCTCTCCTCTCTCCTCCAACTGTACACTGTCCTCAGTGTCCTCACCTCTCTGTCCTCTGCGTCCATCTCTCTTTCTCACCTTCTTTGTCAAGTCTGGAATGGCATAAATATCTGTAGCCATATTACAAGGATGAGAGGCTTCTATTGACTACAAACTGTAACTATGTTGTATATTCCTCTCATGTATTGATTATCTATATCTATACTTTACATCATTACTAGATAAATAGCCTACAAAGATACTTCAGTAAAATGTGACCATGTCTGTCTGTGGCTGGTTGTTACAATAGTGATATTGACAATAAGGAAGTATTGTAAGTGCAGTAAGTAAGACGGAAAACCACAAACACCTACACCAGGCCAGCCTGCTAGCCTGCCAGCCAGCTGCATTCGAACGCACGCGCAAACGCACGCACGCACGCACGCACACACGCACGCACGCACACACACCCACGGAGAATATATAGCACTGCATCTTCAAACATTCTTCATATCAGAACCTCATGGGTCATTTTCATTTTGATGAAATTTGAGCCCAAATACATTTTCATTTATAGCAGGGGATAAAAGCAGTATACAAATGTTTCATCCAACAGCCTGGTCTCGACTGCAAGTAATGACCACACCACGAAAACATGCATAGATTAAGTTAGGTCGCAAAATACACATTTAACAAAGCTTCATTTGGACATATTTCATATTTGTATTCTTCTCACAGGTGGTAAAAGTACCTGCCCACCACCGTGGAGTCTAGGGGTTTGAATCCATCGTCTTGGCAAAGCATCTATGGCATAAAAACAAAATGTATTGACCGTGCTCGGGGGCATCTTCCTTGTTAAGCATAATGATTAAGGAGCAAAGTGGAAGCAGTTTATTTATTGTAAAGTGATACAGTATGTTACTGCAGCACCACACGAGACACATATTAAACATCAGGGACATGTTGTTATGACCATAGTAGTGTGTCCAATTCAGTGTGCCGTCTGCTTCAAGTAACTTACTGACATTGTCAACAGTCCTACTACTGTACAGAAAATATGAACATCTTTGTCCAGCCCTACTTGACATAACAGCAGGGAGGATGTGCACATCCTGCCTGCTGTTATCTGTGCTACAGTAAAAACACCAGTGCTGCTTGCATTGTTTTATAGATATTTAGTATTTTATCAAATGACTTGATGGTCATTGTATAGTGATACAAAACAAACGTACTGTATTTCACCTTATTATTTTATAAGGTGAATTGTACAATTCTGTACAGTGTATGTCATTGTGTATCCATTGATCTGCACAGGGAGTAGATCTCCTAGTCCATTGATTCTCAACCCTTTTCATATCTCTGGGACCCCAGTCTTTGAGGATTTCACTATGTATACACAGTGAAATCCTCAAAGCTATTTCAACTCTGAGTGTACAAATGGAACCAAATGGACCTGTAAGGGGATCTAGATTTTCATAGGCCTGAAAATCTAGATTTGGCTCAGGCTGTCACCCATTACCTTCTAGATCTCTCCTTGGTCTGAACTGAAGTGGTTTCATGAAAACAAGATGGAGTCTAATAACGTCATGGCTATCATGTGTATCTCACGCTTCATGTGGTCAGTCTATGACAGAGGTTCTCAAACTCTTTATTTTCGAGGACCCGTATACATTTGTACACTCTCAGAGTTATAGATCTGTACACCATTTGGAACCCCCTCAAGTAACCCTTCATTGTACTACAGAAATAGCACAAATCGCAGATGTACAAGCGCATAACGTACTGCATCGTGGTGAAACAACTCCCACCCACAATCGATTATGAATATATGTTTTATATTGATCATGGCTTATTTGTTGTAGTTGATTAAATAGATGAATTGTTGAACCTCTACAGGTGACAGACCTGGGCAGCATGGTGACTGTGAAGAGCAAGGCTCTGCACTTCCTCATGCCCCACGTGAAGCACACCTTCCTGAAGGTCAGAGGAGCTGACAAGGTGCTGGAGCTCCACCGGGTCCTGAAGGTCATGCAGCCAGGAGGTAGGACTGTCACAATTATTACCTCAATGTTTCCATTCGTCTGTATAAAAACAGCTGCATGAAATGAACAGAGATGAAAATAGCAGATCTACAAGCTCACAACGCATCACATCGCAACGCGTTGTGAGCTTGTAGATCTGCTATTTTTTAAAATTATAATTAAAAAAGGAACGGTCTCTTGGATATACAAGGTTTCCACCTGACAGCAACGATATCATCATGGTGACATCCCTATAGGTCGAGGTGGAGGAGGGGGCAGTGCTCTGGTGTTCTTTAACAAGGCTGCGACAGTCAACTCAGTCAACTCAGTAATTCAGTCAGCTGAATTACTCTCTGGAGGAGCTGGGTGTCAAACACCTGCGTCTGCAGGGGGAGATGCCCGCTGCCGTCCAAGCAGGGATCTTCCTCTCCTTCCAAAAGGGCCTGATGGACGTCCGACATCGCATCACGAGGCCTGGACACTTCCAGTTAAGGCTGCAACTATCTATCTACTCTAGTTATTTTTGATTACTTTTTTCGAATAATCGTTAAGTGCGTTTTCTTTGATTATAAAATATAAATAAATGTCTATGAATCGACACAAAAAGATTTAAATGGGACTCAGACTGTTTAACCACTTAAGACCAATTGAATACTAAATTGTATTACAGAAATAGCAAAAATCTGTGCAACCCAATAGGGAAAAAAAGGAAATCTACAAGCAAAAACAGTAGTTCTACAAGCTCACAACACGTTGCATTGCGACGTGTTGTGAGCTTGCAGATCGGCAGTTTTGTGCTTTTTGATCGATTTTAATCGATTAGTTTGATTAACTGTCGCACCCCTTACTTTCCAGGGTCCACCTGGTGGTCAACTATGACTTCCCAGAGTCAGTGACGGACTACATCCACAGGGTGGGGCGGGTGAGACCGCGGAGGACGGGGAGGGGCTCAGCTTCATCACTCATCCCTGGGATGTGGAGCTGGTGCAGAAGATAGAGACCTGATACCTCTGCCAGGAGGAGAACCAACCTACCGGGGATGGAGTCTGACATCCATGAACCTAAACTCAAATTAGTAGAGTCTGCTATCCATGAACCATAACCCCAAAATACTGGCACCAGAGGAGTAGAACTAAGGGCTTTGCTTGACTGATTGGAGAGGCATAGGTAGTAAAGTTCACCATTGGTTAACCATTTAAACCTGTGTTCTTTTTCAGCAACACTCTGCACTTACAGACCCACGTACATTAAAACCTGGGAACTGAACATTAAAGCCTGGGTACAACCACATTCTTATACTGTTGGCCACTGAGCAGCCCCACTGGAGCAGTTGGGGGTTCAGTGCCTTGCTTAAGGGCACTTAAGTGGTGTTGGGGGAGCGGTGAGTGTTGGTCATTCACATTCCTACCCAGACTTTTCCTGCCGGTCCGGGGAATCGAATCGCGAATCCATCAGCAACAAGCGCGCTCCTCTAGCCTTTAGGCCACCGCTGCCTATACTATACTGATCTGAGTTGGGTCTGTGCATGCTTGTTCTGGTCTTTTCTCCCTAGAATAGGGATGCTAGGGGTTAAAGCTACATTGTGTAAGTTTCATGTCTGTTATCTCAGTCTACCGAAGGAGAGAGGTGATTGCGACTATGTTTAAACATTCAACAACCACAGATCACATGATCAGTGACCTCACAGCAATCTGACTCATTCTGATCACGTGATGACACTTTGAGACAGGCCAGAAACCTCACTGTCTGCAAAAAAAGAAAGAAAGAAAGAACGAAAGAAAGAAAGAAAGCAGCATGGCTGTTTTCTTCGTGGTTTGTGTGTGTGTGTGTGTGTGTGTGTGTGTGTGTGTGTGTGTGTGTGTGTGTGTGTGTGTGTGTGTGTGTGTGTGTTGTGTGTGTGTGTGTGTGTGTGTGTGTGTGTGTGTGTGTGTGTGTGTGTGTGTGTGTGTGTGTGTGTGTGTGTGTGTGTGTGTTGGACTGGGGAGGAAGTACCTCGCTGAGTATACTTTCACATTGGGGCAGCCACTCCGTTATGCACAGTGCTCATGCAGTGACAGGGTACATACAGTTTGTGAAATACTCAGACCGGCCCGTTTGGCACCAACAACCATGATACCACGTTCAAAGTCACTGAAATCACCTTTCTTCCCCATTCTGCCTGGTTTAAACTGCAGCAGATCATCTTGACCATGTCTACCGGCCTGAATGCATTGTGCTGCTGCCATATCGGCCAATCATATTATGATTAACTGCGTTAACATGCAGTTGTGTCTCTATATACACTAAATATATTTTTCATAAATTAACGCCCTACAGTACCTCATCATACTACAGTCACACAAAGGCATCAAAAAGTAGCAGATCTTCAAGCTTGAAATGCAGCGCGAAATGCTGCGTTTTTAGTTTGTAGATTTTTTGATATTTTTTAATTTGAACAGTTTTGGACATTTTCCACCTGACAGAGACGATATAATGAAGTTCTGCCTGAATGAATGACAGTAGGCAGTGACTGACTGATGCACCTTGATTGTATTATTTTTTAAAAGGGGTTCACAGTTATGCTTTTGTGAACATGTCTTCCATTCTATTTCACTGTTTGCAAGATCTGTTACTCTGATTATTTTAAAGATAATTTACAATCTAGGTATTTAGCTGACGCTCTTAATCCAAAGCGATTTACAGACTAGTAAACAAGATAAACACAAAGTAATACATCAAATGCATAGAGACAGTGTATTGCCTAACTACAAGAAACCAAGAACCTATCATCATTCTAAACATAATGTCAATAAATAATCTGTATATTGAAACTATAGAAACTATAGGATGCCAGGTCACCAAATGAACCTGGCATCTGTCTACATAACATGCTATCTAAATTACATTTTAACCTTTCAATTTGCATAAGACTGCATGGTCTTCAAGGATGGGTCATGTGCTACGGGCTAAGGTGGAGTCTGAAGAGGTGAGTCTTCAGATTACGGTGGAAGATTGGGAGTGAGTCTACAGTTCTAACTGCAATGGGGAGTTTGTTCCACAGTTTGGGAGCCAGAAGGGAGAGTCTGGGATTTAATGAAGTGAATTTAATGATGCAAGTTTCTGTCAAGGTGAAGATCACCAACATAATCTTTGTTCACAAATAGATAATCATGTGTTATGTGTATGATTTGTATCTTATCATCCGTATAAGTGAAGACAAAATAGATTACATTTTAGCAAAGGTAACCTCCATTTATGGTTAAGGTTGAATTCAAAATGTTAAGAAAAAAAAATCAAATGCAAATCACACACATTTAGATGTCCTTTAATGATGCCAAATAAGCTTTATTTTCTTCATTAGTCAGTACACAATATTTTTTTTTCAACAATTTGTCATCCAATACCTTGACACAATTATTGAGATGCAAAAGTGAGCATATCTATTCTAAACAAGCATGCTGCCTCAAGTGGAGAAAATCATCATTATCAGTGCATTTCTTCCCATGGAATATTGAAAATACAGTTGACCCTTATGGAAGTTATGAAGGCCCATTTTAGCACAATACATGCTCCTTACCACATCCAAACTTATTTTTGAGCAAAGGGAGGTGAGATATGATATATTTTAACATCATTCAGAACCCCTGAAATCCTTTTTTAAAGTTTTTTCCGACATATATGAATGATGAACTGTAATGTGTTCCTCACTTCCACATTGATGGTGTAAACATTAATTATATCCTTAACCACATGAACTCTAGCATGTAGAATCCATATTCCGGGGGTACATCTACAAGCTCACAACGCATCACCTTGTGACACGTCAGCTTGTAGATCAGCTATTTTCAGCAAAGAGATTTGGTGTAGAGGGAAACAAGAGCTGACCCCGGTCAACTAAGTATTAGATTACTAATTAAATAGGGTTTAAGTGGTTAAAGCAAAATACACGTTGCTAAGTCATAATAGTTGGTGTTTTGTATAAATGTGATTATGGATACAACCGTTTTTTTGTTGTTTTTGTTTTCAGTTTCTCAACTAATTAGTACTGTTTAACTTGACAAAGCAGAACACTAAGCTACAGTTTCATCAATGAAGTTAAGATGAATATATCTTCTCACAGATCCAGGCTCTTTTATCTGAACATTTCTCATTATACCATCCACCACCCAAGTAGTTGTCTTCAGAGTTACTTACTGGATATTTACTCTTCAAAAACAACATAACCCTAAACACATTAAAGGAGTAGTTCATCCCGAAAATTACTTATTTTCTATCAATTACACTCCCCATGAAGCTTTGAATTCATGGACACTTTTTTTGTTTTTTCCCCCGCATTCCTGAGCCAATAATTTGATAACCGGCGGAGTCTCCTATTGACCGATGACCCGGTCATCAAATTATTGGTTTAGGAATGCAATAAAACCAAAAACAAAACTTCATGAATTCAAGGCTTCATGGGGTGTGTAATTGATAGATAATACGTTTTTTGGGGGGTGAACTACTCCTTTAAGCTACTGTAAATGAATAACCACCCTAGTGGTGGTTTGTATTAATGTGATTATGGATACAACCGTTTTCCTCAGTTTCAATACTAAATACGACTGTTTAACTTGAAGAACACTAATTGAGCTGCGGTTTCATCAATGAAATTAAGATAAATACATCTTCTCACAGATCAATCCTCTCTTTTCTGAACACACCCCATTATACCATCCGTACCAGAGGAGCCAGTATGCACAGTTCCTGTCTCTATCGTTAACAGGATATCCACTGACCCAGTTCCTGCGGAATAAACATGATGTATTTTAATCACATCCACTCAGTCACTCACATTTCAGTGACTTCAATAGAATTATAATATAAAAACTAATAAAATGTCTCACCGTATTGTCAGTGGAGTTCCGTCCACCCATGTCCATTCTCCTGCGGTTGTTTTTAGACCAATCCAATATGCTCCATTGGTGCTCATCAATCCTTTGACGAATTTCTGATAATGTGTGGATAATTGAACAATAATGAATTTTCTCTAATACATTCAGGATTTCACTGTAACCACAGAATTACAGCACACACACACACACACACACACACACACACACACACACACACACACACACACACACACACACACACACACACACACACACACACACACACACACACACACACACACACACACACACACACACACACACACACTAACCTGTTCTTCCTGACTGTTAATGATCACCAGATCAGCCCCAGTCTTCTGACATTCTGCTCTGCTTTCATCCCAGGTTTTCCCTTCAGTAGATCCATAATAACAGCTACATCCAAACTTCTTCCATCCAATGGGACACGATTTGACTAAACATCAAACAAGAGTTTTAATTATAGATTTTCAATGAACTGATCATTTTAATAGTAGTCAATACTTGTTTGTTTTCTTTGATTGATCTCTCTTCCCCCTTGCCCCCTTCATCTTCCCCTTTCTTTATTTATGGAAAAGCGATAGAAAAACGAATTTCACCCACTTTTTTACTCCTGTAAACCTGTGATGTGACAATAAATCTGATTCTGATTCTGATACAAAACGTGAGTAAGAGATGACCTGAGTAATGTTAGCAGAATGATATATTGTATATCTGACTATGAGGAAGAAAAACTAAATCTTTACATTATGTTTCTATGACAGATGTGATAAACCAGAAATGATGAGGGTTTATTCTCTGTTTGTGCCACTACATGCTTGACAATAATTAAGATATCCATAATAATACTCAAATTAATATTCATTCAGAAAAGGATTGTAACCTCTCTCACCTGCTTTCTCTCTCTTAAGGTGGTTTAATTCACTTTGCAATTGCTCTTTCTCCAGGGTCAGGTTGTAGTATTTGGTGGTCAGGTGGTTGTATTTGGTGTCAAGCTGGTCTTTCTCCAGGGTCAGGTTGTAGTATTTGGTGGTCAGGTGGTTGTATTTGGTGTCAATCTGGTCTTTAAGGTTGTCACAATTGGTCTGGTTATTGTCTGAATGATCTGTAAAGGATCAACAGGTTATTGTCTGAATGATCTGTAAAGGACCAAAAGGTGATGATAAACACAGTTGTTGCTACTGTTCATGATGAGGTGGAGCATCAAAAGGAGTGTAAAAAGGAGCTTTGAGAAGAAACCTCAATGTTCCTGATCAGGTGTTTTAATGTTAATAGATCTCAACATGGATAAGAATGTAGCGTCTCCTTACGTGCTACACCAGCTGATACTCACAGTCAATGACCATGCATGTAGCTCTCACCACAAATAGAACAGAGTCGACATTTTATTTATTTTATATGTCTAATGTTTGACAAACTGATACTCACAGTCAATGATCATGCCTGTAGTTCTGACCATAAACAGAACAGTCAACAGCATCAGACACACTGCTAGCCATCTGACGATTTCTCTCTGGATGATCAGTCCTCGGACGCCTGAACAATATGAATACAACACACTTAAACGTTTTATTTAAAAGAACAGAGTTAGTATTACATAGTAAAGTGATTTAGTGCAACGGACTCAGAACCCTTCACCTTCCATTTCTGCGGAAAAGTTAAAATGTCTGATGTACAATAATGCAGTTGAACATCTTTTCACTTTACAACATACACCTGACTTTCTCAAAAATGTCACATCGTGAAACGAAAAGAGAAATAAAACACATTCATAATGTTTCTTTTCATTGTCATTGGTTCAACATTATTATTATTATTATGATTACACCCTCAGCCGTGACACTCCACATTAAGGTGATGCGTGGAGATTATTCAACATTTCCATAGCATTTCAACTGTATTGTATTGTACGCTATTAGATAGAAATATTGAATAACTATACGCTCTCCCTTCCATTCTCCTGTTCACTTGCTCTATTGTCTTCTCTCCCTCGCTCTCACAGGCAGGTGCATGCAGTAAAACAAATAAAAGACAAAATAGTTTTGGGATTTTCTATTCTATTATTTTTATTGAGCCAAGTGACTTAATTTGCAATTTATTTGCTCGTAAACAACAATACCGATAATAGTCAGGGAATATTATCAGAAACATGAACAATCTTGGAATAAATTCCTTACCAAGAAAAAATGTCTCCCTGGGCTTCCAGGTATACGTCCACACCTACACCCACCCAGACCCCCCTCTACCCACCTGAGGTGGAACCAAGCCCTGCTACACTCCCTCACTGACGTCCACACCTACACCCTCTCCTGATGCTCCCCTCTACCCACCTGAGGGCCACCCTGCAGCACTGCTAGTGCTACACTCCTCCACTCCCCCCGGGGAACCCTCTGGACGTACCATGTGACCTTGAGTCCTGAGGCATTTGACAATGTGGAGCAGAATGTTTTAGTCTTATTCACATGCAAGCACCCAGCAATATACTGTATATTTTCACACAAAAACATTGGTTTTCGTCAAGGAGTGGTTTTGGTGCAAAAATAAATGCTTGGATTCAGACTAATGAAATAATATAATGGTTTGAGCCCTCACATGCTACTTATGGCAGAAATATTTATATATTATATTTTTTTTCCCGCATAAGGTACCCCAACTTCCGGCAGCCGTCACAGGTTCTGTGACAGGGGGGAAAACGGGGTATTATTATTAATTTCTGTTATTTATTTATTGTATATTTTTTCATCTCTTAACCCCTTTTTAAGCCTTTGTATGATGATCTAAAATGTAATATGTGCATTTTATTGTTGGACAATGTTTTCCCCCAGTCCCCAAGCCACTTAACAGGCAATTGAGTGACATTGACAGTTATCAGCTGTGAGCTGACGGACACTCGGGCGTGGCCCCCACGAGTCACGACCCAATCCCTGAGCGAACAACGTCATTAACGGCCAATCACAGAGCAAGGAGCGGTGCCCTGACAGAGTGAAGCAGCCGCTTCATTCAAAAAGCGACTGAGGAAGGAGAAGGTTGAGTATTGTTTGTGGCAGCGGTGCAAAGTGAGTGCAGTGGGGCGGATAGAAGGAACCGAGGGCGAGCACTCACACGATAGAGATGGAGGACTCCGGTGTGCGGCTCCATACAGAACCCTGCGAGATAGGCCCGGATACAGAAATTATGAACTGGGGGGGCATTAATAAATGCTGGGGGGGGCGGCAATTTTTTTTAACGTTTTTTTTTCTTCTTTTTTTCGGCTGTTTGTGTAATACTGCTTCCTATTGTTCTTTTGGGCTTGTTTTCCTAGGCTTCTTTCTCTCGCAATATCTGGCAACACTGCCCATGGAAAATCAAGGCAGAGGATTATTTGAATTGTGCAATGATACATGGTGGAATATGATTAAGGATTATTTTGATTATGGTAAGCTCACATTTCATATCATGACATAAATGTAACTTTCAAAAAAAAAAAAAAAAAAATTGTAAGATTTTTTTTGGGGGGGCAGTCAGGGCATTTGGGGGGGGCATTGCCCCCCCTTGCCCATGCCTAGATCCGGCCCTGCTGCGAGAGACCAGAGCGTGAGGAAGCAGTGAAACCATAACCAAACCGATCGAGCGAAGTGAGGCCTGGAGCGAGCTGAGGACGACAGGGCTGGCTACAGTGTTGCAGGCGCAACCCATCTCATAAGCGTTCCGCTGCCTTCGTTGTGAGTACGGGCTTAAGCAACACTAGCTGTTAAAACCTACTAAGTCAAGGCACGCAGTGTATTGTCTGGAACAGATGAACTGGCTTTACGTTTGTTATTTCAGAGCTAAGAAGATGATGATGTTGAACTAGAAGACACTGAAGATGTCACCTGCTTGGTCTACTCCCCATTGAAAAAAAACCCATTTGCACTCAGGAAAAACTGTCTTAACTTATTATAGCACATCGAGCACTTTAGCAGCATTTGCACTTTGCTTGATATTAAGTTATTGTTGCGCTCTGCTAATTTGCACCTGCTATATTTTACACAGTTTTTACAGCCTGTTTTGTACCCGCAGTTTTAGTTAGTTAGTGGCGCCTTAGGAGGATAGGATTATTTTAGTATTTTTGTATGAGTGTTTTTCTTTGTTATTTGTATTTTATGGCATAGAGGCCTCTAGCTTGTTTAGGAAAATTTCCAATAAATATATGTTCACCCTTTTTAGCCATTGTGTCGGTGTCGGTTTTATCCTGGGTTTTTAAGTGTTCTCAAATTTCAAAGTCAAAGTACTTCCTGGTTAAACTTGAACCTGTGTAGCCTGTAAAAGAAAGGTGTTAGAAGAGTTCTTAGGCTCCTAAAACAAACCTGAGTGGCGTAGTCTGCAAACCATTTTATTTGATACTCACAATAATTACGCACTCCGCACTTTAATGTGCGCTTGATATTTTATTGTTGTGAGCTATTGATGTGAATAGATCTTAGAAAGTAAAAGGGTGCCATTATTCTTAACCAGAATTGGCAAGTCAAATGTGACACCGTTGGCCACCATCACAGTTCCCCTAGAGGAGTTGACTTTCAATCTTTCTGAATTGTGTTACCTTCACAAACACATTGGTGAAGACATTTACAGTTGGTACGGAATTGATTCCTATTATTATTTATCATTATTATTATCATCGTGATCATTATCATTATTATTATTAGTTGTAGTATCAAAGTGTACCTTGATGTCCTGTAGCCTCCCTTGAGTCTTGGTGTGTGACAGCCTGTGACTCCACGTTCACCTCCTTTCTCCTCCTGCCTCTCCTCCCTGACTCCTCCATCCTACTGAACCTCTTTCTGACTGGATCAACACACATACAGTACCAAAGAAGGACACATAAAAGTTTCTCAAGCTAAAACCTGTTGTAAGCTATCTTTTTTTTCACCTTTCAATCCAGGACAGCATTTGTGTTACATTAGTTGTTGCTATATACAGGATATAGCAGAAAAACCTTTTTTCATTTTTTTTAGAAAACTGTTTTTAGAATAGTCCTCAGCCAACTAAATGGGTTGAATTGAAAAATGTACAAATAATGTACTGTGTATATATATATATATATATATATATATATATCATGCAATACAATTACTATATTATATGTATTATGTTTAAATGTGATCTTACTCACTTTGTCCAGTATGTGTGTCGTCCTACATGGGTCTTCACTGTGGCAGAACAGACTGAGCTCATTTAGCCTTGTTCTCATGACAGGAAACAGTGTTCAACCACAGGTGCCCATATCCTTCTTCTTTGTGTTATCATCATGTCCTGCTCAGTAGCGTACAGCCACACCCTCGTCTCAGGGCCCACATCCTGCCTGCTGGTATCTGTGCTACAGTAAAAACATTACTGCTGCTTGCATTGTTTTAGAAATGTTTAGTATTTTATCAAATTATTTGATGGTCATTGTATATAGACCGCCGAAGTCTGACGTCATTTACACATCCTTTGTTTGTCTACCTGGTTCGCAGTTTTCCACCCCCGTTCTGAATCCCATAGACGTATTTAATATCGCGTCAAATAAGAACTGTGTTCCAAAAATAAACAAATGACCACGGCGGGTTGACTCTTATGGATATGAAGCATCAACTGACGGTGAGAAAACGCTAATGTTACTTCCGCCAAATTAGTTACATTTTCGCCAGAAACAGACTGTATCAAATATAAGTGACTGACTATCATAAACGATACAGAACCTCCTCCCTGACAATAACGCCGACACGCGGTGTTTATTTTTGGACCACAATTCTTATATGAGACGATTCTAAGATGACCCAATGTTATTCTCCATAGAGAAATTACTTCCGCAAACCTGGGGATGAACGAGTGACGTCAGGACTTCGGTGCTCTATTAATACAAAACATACTGTTTGTCACCTTATTATTTTACTTACAATTCCATACAGTGTATGTCATTGTGTGTCCATTGATCTGCACAGGGAGTAGATCTCTAGTCCATTGATTCTCAACCCTTTTCATATCTCTGGGACCCCAGTCTACACAGTGAAATCCTCAATGCTAATTTAACTCTGAGTGTACAAATGGACCCGTAAGGGGATCTAGATTTTCATAGGCCTGAAAATCTAGATTTGGCTCAGGTTGTCACCCTTTACCTTGTAGATCTCTCCTTGGTCTGAACTTAGACTGATGTGGTTTCATGAAAACAAGATGGAGTCTAATAACGTCATGCCTTCATGTGTATCTCACAGTTCATGTGGTCAGTCTATGACAGGTTCTCAAACTCTTTATTTTCAAGGACCCCTATACATGTGTAGACTCTCAGAGTTATAGACCTGTACGGGTCCATTTGGAACCCCCTCAAGTTAACCCTTCATTGTACTACAGAAATAGCACAAATCGCAGATGTACAAGCACATAACGTACTGCATTGTGGTGAAACAACCCACAATCGATTATGAATATATGTTTTATATTGATCATGACTTATTTGTTGTAGTGGATTAAATGGATGAATTGTTGATCAACCTCTACAAGTGACAGACCTGGGCAGCATGGTGACTGTGAAGAGCAAGGGTCTGCACTTCCTCATGCCCCACGTGAAGCACACCTTCCTGAAGGTCAGAGGAGCTGACAAGGTGCTGGAGCTCCACCGGGTCCTGAAGGTCATGCAGCCAGGAGGTAGGACTGTCACAATTATTACCTCAATGTTTCCATTCGTCTGTATAAAAACAGCTGCATGAAATGAACAGAGATGAAAATAGCAGATCTACAAGCTCACAACGCGTCTCATCGCGACGCGTTGTGAGCTTGTAGATCTGCTATTTTCAAAACATTTTTTTTAAATACTAATTAAAAAAGGAACAGTCTCTTGGACATACAAGGTTTCCACCTGACAGCAACGATATCATGATGGTGACATCCCTAGGTGGAGGTGGAGGAGGGGGCAGTGCTCTGGTGTTCTTTAACAAGGCTGCGACAGTGAACTCAGTCAACTCAGTAATTCAGTCAGCTGAATTACTCTTTGGAGGAGCTGGGTGTCAAACACCTGCGTCTGCAGGGGGAGATGCCCGCTGCCGACCAAGCAGGGATCTTCCTCTCCTTCCAGATGGGCCTGATGGACGTCCGACATCGCATCACGAGGCCTGGACATTTCCAGGTAAGGCTGCAACTATCTATCTACTCGAGTTATTTTTGGGCGGTGAAACCGCCCCTATAAGTGAGGTTTTTGGGCGGTGAAACCGCCCCTATAAGTGAGGTTTGGAAATTTGTACAATTATCCTGCGCTGTGATTGGCCAATTGTGATTAGCTAGCAAGACACCGCCCACTTCACACAGGGTGTGATTTTGTATTACTTTTTTTGAATAATCTTTAAGTTTCTTTGATTATAAAAAAAAAAAAAATCACTCATCCCTGGGAGGTGGAGCTGGTGCAGAAGATAGATCATTCTTATACTGTTGGCCACTGAGCATCCCCACTGGAGCAGTTGGACTCTCCAGTGCCTTGCTTAAGGGCACTTAAGTGGTGTTGGGGGAGGGGTGAGTGTTGGTCATTCACATCCCTACCCAGACTTTTCCTGCCGGTCCGGGGATTCGAATCGGGAATCCGTCGGCAACAAGCGTGCTCCTCTAGCCTTTAGGCCACCGCTGCCTATACTGTACTTAGTAGAAGTTGATCTGAGTTGGCTCTGTGCTTGTTCTGGTCTTTTCTCCCTAAAATAGCGATGCTAGAGTTTAAAGCTACATTGTGTAAGTTTCATGTCTGTTATCTCAGTCTACCGAAGGAGAGAGGTAATTCCAAAAATGTTTCAACTACAATAAAGACGGTTGCACATACAGTAAGGTCATATCATCAGTATTTTCACAGCATTCAACAACCACAGATCACGTGGTGACACTTTGAGAGAGGCGAGGAACCTCACTGTGTGCAAAGAAAGAACGAAAGAAAGAACAAAAACAGCATGGCAGTGGTGTGTGTGTGTGTGTGTGTGTGTGTGTGTGTGTGTGTGTGTGTGTGTGTGTGTGTGTGTGTGTGTGTGTGTGTGTGTGTGTGTGTGTGTGTGTGTGTGTGTGTGTGTGTGTGTGTGTGTGTGTGTGTGTGAGTTGGACTGGGGAGGAAGTACCTCTCTGAGTACTTTCACATTGGGGCAGCCACTCCGTTATGCACAGTGCTCAAGCAGTGACAGAGTACATACAGTTTGTGAAATACTCAGACCGGCCCGTTTGACACCAACAGCCATGATGCCACGTCAAAGTCACTGAAATCACCTTTCTTCCCCATTCTGCCTGGTTTAAACTGCAGCAGATCATCTTGACCATGTCTACCGGCCTGAATGCATTGTGCTGCTGCCATATCGGCCAATCATATTATGATTAACTGTGTTAACATGCAGTTGGAGAGGTGTGTTTAATAAAATCACTGGTGAGGGTATGTGTGTGTGTGTCTGTATACACTGTATATCGTTGCTGTCGAGCAGAAACCTCTTATCTCCATGTTTTTTCGTAAATGACTGCCCTACAGTACTTGATCATACTAGAGCGTCACACAAAAGCATCTTTGTAGATCTGGTACTTTTGATATTTTTGAATTCCAAACCTGAAAAGTAACAGTTTTGGACTCTGTCGAGTTTCCACGCGACAGAGACGATATAATGAAGTTCAATAGGATTGAATGTCGGTACAGTAGGCTGACTGACTGATGCACCTTGATTGTATTATATTCTTTTAAAGGTTTCACAGTTATCCTTTTGTGAACTTGTCTTCCATTCTATTTCACTGTTTGCAAGAGATCTGTTAATCTGATTATTCTAAAGATAATTTTCAATTTAGGCATTTAGCAGACGCTCTTAATCCAGAGCAATTTACAGTAAGCAAGATAAACAATGACGTAATACATCAAATGAGACAGTTTAGTGCCTCAGTAATCTAGGATCATAGGTAAACCAAGAAACCTATATCATCAGTCTAAACATTATATTATCAATAAATAATCTGTACATTGAAACTATACAAACATAGGATATAGGATGCCAGGTCACCAAATTAATCTTGCATCTGTCTACATAACATGCTATCTAAGATTGTGAGTGAGTCTACAGTTCTATCTGCAATAGGGAGTTCGTTCCACAGTTTGGGAGCCAGAAGGGAGAAGAGTCTGGGATTTAATAAAGTGAATTTAATGATGCAAGTTTCTGTCAAGGTGAAGATCACCAACATAACCTTTGTTTGTTCACAAATACTGTAGATAATCATGTGTTATCTGTGTGATTATCGTCCATATAAGTGAAGACAAAATAGATTACATTTTAGTAATAGGTAATCTCCATACATTTATGGTTAAGATTGAACAAAAAGTCAAATCACACACATTTAGATGTCTTTAATGATGCCAAATAAGCTTTATTTGCTTCATTTGTCAGTACACAAATATGTTTTTTGTATTCAACAATTTGTCATCCAATACCTTGACACAATTGATGACAATTGTTTAGATGCAAAAGTATAAGCATATACTGTACACACCAGTCTTTGGCACAATCTATTCTAAACAAGCATGCTGCCTCAAGTGGAGATAATCATCATTATCAGTGCATTTCTTCCCATGGAATATTGAAAATACATCGTTTTTTTTAGCAAAGGGAGGTGAGATATGATATATTTTAACATGATTCAGAACTTCTGAAAGCCTTTATTTAAGTTTTTTCGGACGGATGTTGAATGATGAACTGTAATGTCCCAGATAGCAAAATATGGTTATTCAACGTTGAATTATAGTCGTTAGGGTTGATTTTTGGTTACGATTGAAGACTGATGGTTTTTCAACATTGAATCACTGTTGTATTGCAGTGCAAAATTCAATGATTGAAATGCCAACATTGAATCAGCGTTGAATCTATGGTGCAAATTCAATGATTGAAATGCCAACATTGAATCAGCATTGAATCTATGCTGTTTGCCTTTTTCTTTTCTTTTTTCTTGATGGGGGGAGGGGGGGAGGCACACCCCTCCTCACACCCCCCCTCCCCCCATTTAATGATTGAAATGACAACATTGATTCAACGTTTTATCCATGCAGTTTGCCGTTTTCTTTTCTTTTTTTCTTGTTGGGGGGAGGGGGGCAACCCCCTCCTCCCCCCTCCTCCCATTTAATTATTGAAATACCAACATTGATTCAATGTTGAATCTATGACATTTGCCTTATTCTTTTTTTGACGGGTGAGGGAGGGGGGATGCCTTCGCCTCCCCTCCCCTCCTCCCCCTACCTTCGCTAACCCTAACCTTAGCTGCCCTTGGGTTAGGGTTAGCCTTCTGGAGCCCATGGAGTGAATCCGAAATCAGATTCTCGATCAGTGCGTGTCCGATTCGCCCAATATAAGTTTCCTTCCACACAGACCTACGGTTTACAACCTAGGCTCTTAATTGCCTAGTGCAGCGATTCTCAAACTATGGGTCGCAACCCAAAGTGGAAGGAAAAAAAGACGATGTCCTTCACTCGGATTTTACACCAGGCAGTCGTTTGTGTATTTGTCCTGTCTCGCGCATCAACTGAGGCCGATAGGCTGTGCTTCAATACACATCATGCATGTATAATTTGGGGGGGCTGCGTCCACGACCAACGTGAAACCTCTCTCTCTCTCTCTCTCTCACACACCCCGACACCACACACACACACCCCGACACGACACTGACACTGCACACAATGCACACAGCGTAGCAACAACACAGGAGGACACAGATGATTTAGCTGAGCTCTTCAAAACGATTTACTTAGTCCGTAAGCGAGAGGGTACAAAATACAAGAACCGCGGATCCATGTGGTTTCATCTGTAGCCCTCGCACAGAGTTTAACTTAGACTGCGTCGTAACGTTACCGTCAGACAACAATTACAGACAACCAGAGACCACCAGTAGCCTACTACCAACAGCTGCACCGCTATGTCGGATAAAGAAATGATGTGGTTCTAGCGAGATATTTTGGGGGCGGTTTGCTGGGGTCGCCAAAAGATTTCCCTTATTATATGGGGTCGTGGTATGAAAAAGTTTGAGAACCCCTGGCCTAGTGTTACCGCTTCACTTCAACGTGCTTTAACTTGATAATGTATTACGGGCCCATCTTTTGATATGTTGTAGAGCTTGTCCATGCGAACACGTGGATATGTGTCTAATTTCTTTGACACTTTTATGGCGAAGATCTCCACTTTCACTATGGTCCTAAGAATCTAAAACCCTAAGACCATTTTGAGTGGTCTTAGGGTTGAATGGTCTTGTAGTGTCTTACATGGACGTGTTTCCCAGAGGAAAGCATAAGAATGCGATTCAACTTCCCTAGGCTCTAGGCCTACTAGGCCTAGGGAACCAGCTTAAAGTTGGGGTGCCTGCGACCTTATACAGGGATTTTAATTCAGACCTCAATAGCTTCGACTACATACCTGGACAAGGAAAGTGGTGCTGTGAGGATATTATTTTTTGATTTTCGAAGCGCCTTTAACACCATACAGCCCCCCCCCCCCCTCCTTCCCCTTCTGAAAGACAAACTGAACAGCATGCATGTTGGCCCACACCTTGTGTCCTGGATCATGGACTACCTCACTGACAGACCACCATACGTCAGGTTGAGGGACTTTACATCTGACACTGTGACCTGCAGCACAAGAGTCCCCCAGGGGACTGTGCTGGCCTCCCTTCTCTTCACCCTTTACACGGCAGAGCTCAGACACTGCACAGAGATGTGCCACCTGCAGACATTCTCAGTAATGTAAAGTATACATAATAATAGTAATAATAATATTAATAATAATAATAAAAAAATAATAATAATACATTTTATTTATAGCACACTTTACATTTTTGGAAATCAGGTTAAAAAACAACAGGTTAAAAAACAAAAGGCACAAAAATGTTAAATGTTTTTACATGATGTGAACATCATCATTAATATCAGTTATTATTATCATTATTAATTTTATCCTTCAACTTCAGCCGATCTACAAGCTCACAACTTGCAGATCGGCTGTTTGCCTCTTTCTTATATTATTTGAGAATTTGGCCAATGTTTGACACATTTTTTTTTGTATAGTTTGTTGATTACTCTTGATGCAGCAATGGTCTTTTTATTTGCTATATTTTTACTTTTTCATTTATTAAAAAGGTTACTTAAATTGTCCCTTCACTGTCATCTGGGGACCCCCCCCCCCCCCCCCAGAAAAAAAAATCATGTGGGGACCCCTGGCTGGTCCCGATCCACAGGTTGAGTACCACTGACCCAAAATTGCGTCAACATTACAAAGGGGTTAGGCGGAGGCGGAGCTTATCCGTTTTGAACACACACTCAGACGGACCGGGGAGCTGCAGGAAGTCGAACTAACGGCTCAGGAGGAGCGAACCTTACAGACATGGATGTTTCCATGCTTCTAATCTACTATAACAGGTAAATTGAATTAGTTTATGGAATTAAAATGTTGTCCAACTTGTTAGTTCATGACCGTGGCGTGTATTTGCCCGAGTATAGCCCTGAAACATGACTGTCATATATGATATGATAGTCATGACGAAACTTCAACCTGGTGTTTGCACTTTCAACTTTACGGTCCTTACATCTAAATAAACGTTCATATTTCAAATATAAAGTGCTTAACCCATGGCCACGGATGTTACAATTATATATGGTATCTCAGAAGTACCCGTATTTTCCGTATTGTTTAATAAAAAGCATTTTCATCCGATCGATGGCCATTTCCTCATAGAGTTATAACGTATGTAGAGTGCAATACACTTCCCAACCGATAGGGTCACAGTTAGCATATGGCGAAAAACCTAAGAAAATGGCCACCGATCGGATTAAAATGCTTTTTATTGAACAATACGGAAGATACGTGTACATCTGAGGGTCCGTACATATTTGTAACATTCGTGGCCATGAGGTCAGCACTTTATATTTGGAATCTGAACGTTTATGTGGATGTACGGGCTATAAATGGAGAAAGTGCAAACACTAGTTTGCAGTTTATCCATGACGCTCGTGATCCATGGCTAGGCCTGACTCGCAAATTTTGAAACTAGTCGTTGGTAGAAACATATTTAAACACGATTAAAATATAATTGTATCCAAGTGATGTTTATAATTAGTAAATCAATAAGTCTGATTAAAGGGGAAATCCACCCATTTTCAATATTTAACTATGTCATTAATATAGCATAAAGGAGTTGTGTGGAAATAAGAAAAAATTAAAAAAAAAATTAACATTGCAAAAAAATTTAACATTGCAAAAAAATTAACATTGCAAATTACACCATGATGAGTCATCACAGTGTAATTTGCAATGTTAATTTTTTTGCAATGTTAAATTTTTTTGCAATGTTAATTTTTTTTTTAATTTTTTCTTATTTCCACACAACTCCTTTATGCTATATTAATGACATAGTTAAATATTGAAAATGGGTGGATTTCCCCTTTAAGTACTTTAGCCCTATTTTATACTTTTGTCGTACAACAGCGTTGCTTAAAAAAATCGCCAATCTACAAGCTCACAACCTGTTGATTTTACTATTTTTATTAAGAAGAAAACCCCGACTGGATCTGTGGATCCGGATCTTCAAATAGTAAAATCAGCAGGAAGTTGACATTTTTATTCAAAAAATAAACAGTACTGGGTTTGGTGATGTTCTATATTGTCTGAATTAGCTTTGATTGTGTTTGTTTATGTGCTAAAATAGTGACTTTGAGAGCTGTTTCAGCGTACAATGTAAGTCAATGAGGAGCATATTTTGAATGATCAATTTCTAATCAATGGAGCAATTATTTTTGATTTCTTGTCCTCCTTTGGAGTTACATCATGGCAAGGTAAATACACAACACAAACCTCTACCAAAGTGGTCTTGCCCTTTTAAGCACTATCGCTTTAAACATGGAAGCCATGCCAGAACCACGCAATTTAAAAAACATAATTTACCATTATAAATCCTAACCAAACAGTAAAGAAATACCACATCACACTGGGCAGAAAAAAGTGTTACACTGGCATTCACCTCATTAGAGCTATTTGGATGCAGTAACCTATGTTAAACCTATGTTAAATCTGTGCTCCTTCTCCAGGTGTTTTTGGGTCTTCCTCTGCTCCGTTTGCCTGGTGCGTTCCATGTTAATGTTTAATTATTGCTGTTTTGTTTCTCCTGAATGTGTGACTAATCCTGCTCCACTTTCTCCTTATCAGCTGTACCTCCACTGTTAAGTTTCTAAGATACAAAGTCATCCCTCCATAGACTGCCCTATTCATGATAATTAAAACTTGTATCTGATTGCATTTAATGGCATTCTCCCACTATGCTTTCAAAAACTAAATGATAAAACAAATGTCATTTATCTATAGACACAGGTATCTGTACACCTTCACTTGTCTTTATGAGGGGATCTACTAATATTTCCTATAACTAATTAATTAAAGTCTAACACATCAATCTTCTTCTTCTTGCGTATGTCATCAGATCCTCAGCTCCGTTGCAGCAAGCCAGTCCAGCGTCTCGTCATCCAGGTTCATCAGGCCTAGGTCGCCATGTGGTGGGCGGTGTTTCGGGCAGCTGGTCATGATGTGTTCCACAGTCTTTAGGGGGTCTCCAGGTTCACAGTGGGCACTGTCCGAGAGGCCCCACTGTTGCATTGCTTCACCGAAGCGTCCCACGCTTGTCCTCAGGCGGTTGAGGGTTGTCCACTGCTTACGGGGCAGGTGCTGGCCAGGGACATCTGTGGGATCCTCGATGTAGTTGTGAAGCCTAGATGGTTCTGCTGCTTTCCACTGTTCCCTCCACCTTGCCTTGCTAGTCTGCAGTCTAACACATCAATGTTAGACTGTTTCTCTTCAAACAACATCAACACTTCACTGATACTCTTGGTAAATAAGTTTGCTATACTATTTGAAAATGGTGCCAACATGACAACTGTTTAGTTCAGGACATGGCTATGTTTAACAACGTGATACACTATCTGGTCATAATAGATCTTGGGATAACAACTCTACTTTCAAGCAGACAGAATGTTTACAGCTGTCTAAATGTACTTAAATCATTAATTGATCTGTTAATTATTTATGCGTGTACAGTATTTACAGTCTGTTCTTTCTATTGAATATAGTCATTCCAGAATTTTACTTCCCCTTAGTGGGTGTGTATTGTGTTTTCTACCATATAAAAAGGCGACATTTGACATGTAATTGTGGTTGTGGTTGTTAGGACACCGATGACCTTCCAGACATGTCCCACCTCTCCATTGGGATCCTGACCGTGGTTCCTGAAGACAGCCCGGCTTCTCCTCACTCACTGCACTTGGACTCTTCACTATCATGCATCGTCTTGGAAGGTACAACAGTGATGACCTTCAAAGTCTCCCACATGCCATCTGCCTACTGTTTGGACTGATTTACGCACTGAATTTGGAGTACCCCAAATCAATGAAGAACACCTTTGATTTTATTCAAAGAGTTCTTCTCTCACTTGGACATAAATCCCTAAAACCCAAAATACAATCTCTCAAAAACTGATGGAGTTAGTGATTGTTAAGATTAGAATAACCACTGGATTAATGCAGGCACTTTGATTGTTTAGCTTTGAATAACCATCAATTTAATGCAGACACTTTAATTTTGATTGTTACGGTTATAATAACCATTGATTTATTGCACTCATTTTGATTTTTGTATTGCTAAGGTTATAATTGAATATAAATTGAATTTATTTGTGACTTGTATTACATTCCACATTACTTTTGATTGGTCTATCTAAAATCCACAATGCATTGCATAAAGGCATAGCTATTTTTTAAAGATCTTTGACAGACTACAAACTAAGGTTACTTTTCTATGTCTCTGCAACCTTGTGATACCTTCTACCCCGATTTACAGCCATACCCTCCAGCCTCTTCTACACAGGCCTGCCGACCTGTTGATGAGGTATGTTTTCTTTAGATTTAACCCATGTAGACCTACAAGCTCTTAGCACAGCACTCGGTGCTGCGCTATGAGCTTGTATAGTAGCCTATAGTTTTGATGATTTTTGACCAAGTACAATTAAGGGCCTTTTGTCTTTTCTGCACAGCCGTATGCAGCTACATATATGGACTTGGATCAGTGGAACCAAGAAACACCCAGTGTACTGCAACCTCCATCTCCGTCCAGTGATGCTCCAGTAGAAGGTGTGGTTCCTCAGCTAAGTGTCAGCAGACTTGGCACTGTTGTCCTTCAAATTCAGGATTCATAGATGAGTTTTGCTTTTTTTTAAAAAACTTTTCTTTACAGTTTTTGACGTGCTTTCAATCTTTCTAGGTCAACCAAATCCATCTGACCAGAGCATACCAGAGGGTCAAGGGTGGCAGCCTTGCGACTCTTGTCGGTCTGAGGTGGAGAAGCTCCAGCTCCAGTTGAGGAGGATAACCACTGTGCTCTCCAGTATCAGTACGTTTTATTGCCTGTAATGTTGCAGTTTTCAGTTGTCTGCTAATTTCTTTGTCTCACTTGAAACTTTACTTTATCCTGTACCTCTTTTGTGAGTTCTCTGACATGACTGGAAAACATTGGTATCCCAAAATAAAACTGTTTTCTGTTTACTGAAGAGCTGGGGAGATCGACCCCTGCTACTGAACAAATACTCATCAATGACTGCTATCAGAATATACTGTAGAGCTTTGTAGAACAGTACTCAATCTTATTGTTTTACAAATACACTCAGTAGACTCAGATTTTTTTGTCTTTGTTCTAGGCTCTGAGAAACTAGACGCACTGAAGGGCTTTATCACCCTGGTCGGTGACCTAGAGTCTGGAGTGTCCAGTCTCGGGCAGCAGGAGCTATATCCAGGTATGGATGTATACGTTTGCCATACATTTCACACTGAACCTGACGTTCTTGGTAGCGAGTGATCCGTGTTGTGAGCTGCAACTAGATAGTGAAGTTTTCAGAAGGTCACAGTTGTCTGTTTTCATGGTGCACTGAGCGCAGAAAGGGGTCAATGTAGCTGATGTCTTAAAATGCAGTTTGTTAATTGCTCGCTCTCTATTCACAGGCTGTGGACAGATGATTTCATCTGTGCAGCTGGCAGCCATACACCAGCGTGCCAGGAAGGACTGCAAGAGGCTATTCCACGCCTTGTTCGAGGTGTTCTTCACCCATGAGGAGTGCCGCAATGCCGTCGTATACGGAAAGCATGGTGTCATCCCAGAGGGGAAGAACAAACTGGATGAGGCGAAGAGGCACTGTTCAGTAAGTATTTGTCACACCACTAGTTCCTCAGAGTAGTGTTATAGATGGCCAGTCAGTGGAGTTGGTAACCACTTATAGACAGACATGCAAAAGTGTCACTTTTCAGCTACAGTCACCTTTTTGAACTCAAATAGGGCAATTGTGTGACACCTGACCCGAAAGAAAACAACATGTTGTCACCTTTTTCACCTCGGGCTGTTTGCATGCCTGTGTATACCACCTGTATACCACCCATAGACCACCTATAGACCACCTGTATACCACCTGTATACCACCTATAGTCCACCTGTATACCACCTATAGACCACCCGTATACCACCCATAGACCACCTAGAGACCACCTATAGTCCACCCGTATACCACCTAGAGACCACCTGTATACCACCTGTATACCACCTATAGACCACCCATAGACCACCTAGAGACCACCTATAGTCCACCCGTATACCACCTAGAGACCACCTAGAGACCACCTAGAGACCACCTGTATACCACCTGTATACCACCCATAGACTCACCTCTTCAGACTCCACCTCAGCCCGTAGCACTTGCCCTCCTAGCCTTGATGACCTTGCAGGATTATGCAAAGGACAGATACCAGGTCATTGTTGACCTGGCATCCTATAAATGCTGAGTCCACCTAGAGTCCACCTAGAGTCCACCTAGAGTCCACCTAGAGTCCACCTAGAGTCCACCTCTAGACCACCTGTATACCACCCGTATACCACCTGTATACCACCTAGAGACCACCCATAGACCACCTAGAGACCACCCGTATACCACCTAGAGACCACCTAGAGACCACCTGTATACCACCTGTATACCACCTGTAGACCACCTGTAGACCACCTGTAGACCACCTGTATACCACCTGTATACCACCCATAGACCACCTATAGACCACCTGTATACCACCCGTATACCACCCGTATACCACCCGTAGACCACCTATAGACCACCTGTATACCACCCGTAGACCACCCATAGACCACCTATAGACCACCTATAGTCCACCTGTATACCACCTCTAGACCACCTGTATACCACCACCTGTATACCACCCGTATACCACCTGTATACCACCTATAGACCACCCGTATACCACCTAGAGACCACCTAGAGACCACCTGTAGACCACCTGTATACCACCTGTATACCACCTAGAGACCACCTATAGTCCACCTGTATACCACCTGTAGACCACCCATAGACCACCTATAGACCACCTGTATACCACCTGTATACCACCCATAGACCACCTATAGACCACCTGTATACCACCTGTATACCACCCGTATACCACCTATAGTCCACCTGTATACCACCTATAGACCACCTGTATACCACCCGTATACCACCCATAGACCACCTAGAGACCACCTATAGTCCACCCGTATACCACCTAGAGACCACCTATAGTCCACCCGTATACCACCTAGAGACCACCTGTATACCACCTAGAGACCACCTATAGTCCACCCGTATACCACCTAGAGACCACCTATAGTCCACCCGTATACCACCTAGAGACCACCTGTATACCACCTAGAGACCACCTATAGTCCACCCGTATACCACCTAGAGACCACCTGTATACCACCTAGAGACCACCTAGAGACCACCTATAGTCCACCTGTATACCACCCGTATACCACCTATAGACCACCTGTATACCACCTGTATACCACCTGTATACCACCTATAGACCACCCGTATACCACCTATAGTCCACCTGTGTACCACCTATAGACCACCTGTATACCACCCGTATACCACCCATAGACCACCTAGAGACCACCTATAGTCCACCCGTATACCACCTAGAGACCACCTATAGTCCACCCGTATACCACCTAGAGACCACCTGTATACCACCTAGAGACCACCTATAGTCCACCTGTATACCACCTGTATACCACCCGTATACCACCCATAGACCACCTATAGACCACCTGTATACCACCTGTATACCACCTGTATACCACCTATAGACCACCTGTATACCACCCATAGACCACCTAGAGACCACCTAGAGACCACCTAGAGACCACCTAGAGACCACCTGTATACCACCCGTATACCACCCGTATACCACCCGTAGACCACCTGTAGACCACCTAGAGACCACCTAGAGTCCACCTAGAGACCACCTAGAGTCCACCTATAGACCACCTGTATACCACCCGTATACCACCTGTATACCACCCATAGACCACCCGTATACCACCCATAGACCACCTAGAGACCACCTGTATACCACCTATAGACCACCTGTATACCACCTAGAGACCACCTGTATACCACCTGTATACCACCTATAGACCACCTGTATACCACCTATAGACAACCTGTATACCACCTATAGACCACCTGTATACCACCTATAGACCACCCGTATACCACCTATAGTCCACCTGTATACCACCTATAGACCACCCGTATACCACCCATAGACCACCTCGAGACCACCTATAGTCCACCCGTATACCACCTAGAGACCACCTATAGTCCACCCGTATACCACCTATAGACCACCCGTATACCACCCATAGACCACCTAGAGACCACCTATAGTCCACCCGTATACCACCTAGAGACCACCTATAGTCCACCCGTATACCACCTGTATACCACCTAGAGACCACCTATAGTCCACCTGTATACCACCCATAGACCACCTATAGACCACCTGTATACCACCTATAGACCACCTGTATACCACCCATAGACCACCCATAGACCACCTAGAGACCACCTAGAGACCACCTAGAGACCACCTAGAGACCACCTAGAGACCACCTGTATACCACCCGTATACCACCCGTATACCACCTAGAGACCACCTGTAGACCACCTAGAGTCCACCTAGAGACCACCTAGAGTCCACCTATAGACCACCTGTATACCACCCGTATACCACCTGTATACCACCTAGAGACCACCCATAGACCACCTAGAGACCACCTGTATACCACCCATAGACCACCCGTATACCACCCGTATACCACCTGTAGACCACCTAGAGACCACCTAGAGTCCACCTAGAGACCACCTAGAGTCCACCCGTATACCACCTGTATACCACCTAGAGAACACCCATAGACCACCTAGAGACCACCTGTATACCACCTATAGACCACCTGTATACCACCTGTATACCACCTAGAGAACACCCATAGACCACCTAGAGACCACCTGTATACCACCTATAGACCACCTGTATACCACCTAGAGACCACCTGTATACCACCTATAGACCACCTGTATACCACCTGTATACCACCTATAGACCACCTGTATACCAACTATAGACCACCCGTATACCGCCTATAGTCCACCTGTATACCACCTATAGACCACCCGTATACCACCCATAGACCACCTCGAGACCACCTAGAGACCACCTATAGTCCACCCGTATACCACCTAGAGACCACCTGTATACCACCTAGAGACCACCTATAGTCCACCTGTATACCACCCATAGACCACCTATAGACCACCCATATACCACCTATAGACCACCTGTATACCACCCATAGACCACCTAGAGACCACCTAGAGACCACCTAGAGACCACCTATAGACCACCTGTATACCACCCGTATACCACCCGTATACCACCTAGAGACCACCTGTAGACCACCTAGAGACCACCTAGAGACCACCTAGAGACCACCTAGAGTCCACCTATAGACCACCTGTATACCACCCGTATACCACCTGTATACCACCTAGAGACCACCCATAGACCACCTAGAGACCACCTGTATACCACCCATAGACCACCCGTATACCACCCGTATACCACCTGTAGACCACCTAGAGACCACCTAGAGTCCACCTAGAGACCACCTAGAGTCCACCTATAGACTACCTGTATACCACCCGTATACCACCCGTATACCACCTAGAGAACACCCATAGACCACCTAGAGACCACCTGTATACCACCTGTATACCACCTGTATACCACCTATAGACCACCTGTATACCACCTATAGACCACCTGTATACCACCTAGAGACCACCTGTATACCACCTATAGACCACCTGTATACCACCTGTATACCACCTATAGACCACCTGTATACCACCTATAGACCACCTGTATACCAACTATAGACCACCCGTATACCGCCTATAGTCCACCTGTATACCACCTATAGACCACCCGTATACCACCCATAGACCACCTCGAGACCACCTAGAGACCACCTATAGTCCACCCGTATACCACCTAGAGACCACCTATAGTCCACCCGTATACCACCTAGAGACCACCTGTATACCACCTAGAGTCCACCTAGAGTCCACCTGTATACCACCCGTATACCACCTGTATACCACCCATAGACCACCTAGAGACCACCCATAGACCACCCGTAGACCACCCGTATACCACCTAGAGACCACCCATAGACCACCCATAGACCACCCATAGACCACCCATATACCACCCATAGACCACCTAGAGACCACCCATAGACCACCCATAGACCACCCGTATACCACCCGTATACCACCCGTATACCACCCGTATACCACCCAGAGACCACCTAGAGACCACCTAGAGACCACCTGTATACCACCCATACACCACCCATAGACCACCCATAGACCACCTATAGTCCACCTGTATACCACCTGTAGACCACCTGTATACCACCTGTATACCACCTATAGACCACCCGTATACCACCTAGAGACCACCTAGAGACCACCTAGAGACCACCTGTAGACCACCTATAGACCACCTGTATACCACCTAGAGACCACCTAGAGACCACCTATAGTCCACCTGTATGCCACCCGTATACCACCCATAGACCACCTATAGACCACCTGTATACCACCTAGAGACCACCTATAGACCACCTGTATACCACCTGTATACCACCTGTATACCACCCGTATACCACCCATAGACCACCTATAGTCCAAGATATATATCTTGGGGTATCTTGTGACAATGTATACACATGTCTGTCTTACTGTGTTGTGTTTTTAGGGCTTTTATTTCAGGGGACGGGCGTGCTATAACAATTAAACTTAAAAATATGATACATTCGGAATAAATAGCCTCCAAGTAAAATTTGCAGAGAGCAAGGAGGCTGCCAAGGGCCCCTCCCCTCCCCTCATAACCAGTTGATCAGCTGTAAACTCTGTCTACACAGACTGTGGCAGGCACAGGGCTCCAGAGTGCGACCTGCCTATTGTGCTGTATGTGCGAGTTAAATCTGATTTCGAACCACCTCTGGAGGTGGTTTCAAATCAGATTTCAACTCAGATTTCAACTCGGATGTGTGCATTTAGACTGATTTAACCAGAATCTCCTGTTGACTAGTTGAGCACAATTTCCTAAATTAATATTTAAAAAAAGTTTAGGTTGGAGTCAGGTGCTGGTGAAAGTGTATGCAATGCTTTAGATGCTCATTTCAAATTCCAGTCCAGTCTTTTAGCCAACCCGCACTGGCTGCTGCAGATTAAGTGTCTTTGTGTTTTATATGTATACAAAATTGAGTGTTTAAATCCCATGTGCTTTCTTGTTATCTTATCTTTCAGCTGCTGCTCAACGATCGGACCGAAAATTAACCCAGTTGAACTATGAAAAGACGGTCAAGTCTTGGCTGCAGTTTGCGCCTGGCCGTCAGGGAGGCATCCCGAGGAATGCTCTGGAGCAGCAGGGACCGGATCTGGAGGCAGGTGGCACCTCTGCAGGTTCCCTCCCTCCCTGAAGGGATTAACCCATTACAACCGGGACAGCGTTTTGCGTTTGAACTTCAACCATTTTTTCTTTTCTTTAACCCATCTAGACCGGGACAGCGTTTTGCGTTTGAACTTGGACCTTTTTTTCTTTTCTTTTTATAAAAAACAACTAAAAAAAAATCGTGAAAATGAATATTTTGTCCCCGATTCTGTCTTCTAAATACTTCTTCCAAATCTGTGGTTCTCAAATTTTTCCATGTCAAGGACCCCCAAAATCACATGTATTTGGACGCAGACCCCCACCTAGAAAAATATCTTTCCAGGGACCCCCAGAAACAGATTTCAGTTACAAAAGTTTCCTTTGAAAAATATATATTCAAAGATTTGAACAAATGTTTACGATTTTTCAAAAATAGCAGATCTATCATTTAGAAGACATTCACAGAATCGGGTCAAAATATCCAAATGCTTGCAGACATTTTCACGATTTCTTTCATAAATAGCAGATCTACAATCTTGTATATGTTCTATATTTCATCTGTTAAAGCATAAAAACAATGGTTAAAGCAGTTCAACGCAGGTCTAAATGCCTTGGTTCAATAAATGTGAAGATTCAAATCATATTGTCTGTCTTTATTTTTATATTTTCACATTTTGGGAAATGTAAGGTAATTTTGAACAAGATGTAGCCTTACAGTATATCAGCATACATAATTTAAAATGTACATGCAGATTACCATTAGGTTGTTGGATGATCAGGATCAATATTGATTCCTAATATGATTCAGTATAATCCAATTAATAAATTAAATCAGTGTTCGATTCCTGATGTTGATTCAACATAAAATCAACTAAAATGTGCATGCAGATTACCATTTAGATGATGGTTGAATCAATGTTGATTCCTAATGTTGATTCAACATTAAATCAACTAAAATGTGCATGTAGATTACCATTTAGATGATGGTTGAATCAATATTGAGTCATAACGTTGATTCAACATAAAATCAACTAAAATCAGCATGCAGAATACCATTTAGATGATGGTTGAATCAACGTTGATATAGTGTTAGTTAGTGGTTGAAACCCAACGTTGAATCAAATAATAATGGCGTTGTGATTTCAGTACAGTTTCAACGTTGAGATTGAACGTTGAGTCAACCGTTATGGCCGACTATTTTTCAACGTTGATTCACCCATATTTTGCTATCTGGGGTGTTCCTCACTTCCACATTGATGGTGTAAACATTAACTATATCCTTAACCACATGAACCCTGGCATGTAGCGTCCATATTCTGGGGGAACATTTGCTCAAAATAGCCAATCTACTGTACAAGCTCACAACGCATCACTTTGTGACACGTCAGCTTGTAGATCAGCTATTTTCAGCAAAGGGATTTGGTGTAGAGGGAAACAAGAGCGGACCCCGGTCAACTAAGTATTAGATGACTAATTAAGTAGGGTTTAAGTGGTTAAAGCAAAATAAATTACCACGTCTGTAGTATCGTTTCAAACATAAGCATGGTGTTCGATATAAGTAATTTCATTTCATATTGTGATACAATAATAGGTGATTCTGAGTTTGCAGTTGGCAGTGCTTGAAGGTGAAAATAACTGGGGACATCCCCCATCTGTTATGCAGGCTGAGGCTGAGAGGCGATCCATTTTGCATTCCCCCAACACCTAAACCTTTGTTCCCCTGATCATAATGCAGTTACATAGGAAACCCCCTAGATTTGAGTACGAGATGCATGTCTCTGCTATTGATGTGTTGATCAGTCAACCCTTTAAGATCCTGGTCTTTGTCCTGGAGCAGAAGCTCCTAGCTTTAAGTGTGAACTAAAAACAAGTCACAGAGCCAAGTCTTTGTTAGTTAGCAGGCTGATTTCAATACTATTGTCTTTATGCAAGGTGATGGCTAAGGTGAAGGCAGCTGGTCTAGCAGCTCTCAAAAGATCTCTGTGTGGTTAGAGGAGTAACCAGCTAAAATGTTTACCCACTAATTATTCTTCTCTTTTAGGTCTGCAGTATGTAGTTAAAATGAGTAAAGTCTTGATAACTAAGATTGGTGCTGTTAACAAAGAGAAATATCATTTAAAGGAAGTGGTCAGTCTTAGAGTGACTAGGTTCTATTTGATTCATTGTATTCTTAAACTGCTGTTTGCAATCATGGAAGTATAATGTGTGTGGTCTTATTCTAAAGCTTAAGAGATGTTGAACAAGAATGACTAAACCAGCCTTTGTGTAATAGTAAAGTTTGATAATTGGACATAAGACAAGTTTGTTACACTGTAAGGACAATGCTAATGTTATACCAGGCTGTGGGCGGGGACTCGAGCCACGACAAAGGAGTAAGGGCGGGTCTTAACTCTTGGGCCTCCCTTGAGGGTAGGATCTGAATCTGGTATAAAGTACTGTTGTTACCTGTGATGCTGTGCGCTGCTGATTAGACCTAACATGGCAGTAGCCTGTTGGGCTGAATAAAAGATGCCTGACTTAAAACCCTTGGACTGGATCTTCTCTCATTTGAACCTCTCTCCAGGAGACTGAATACAGCCACTCTTTCGACCAGAATATACATCAGAATGGCGGTTGTCGGCAGTCGTTTTACTATTTTTTCCTTCTTTTTGAAGGGAAGAATATACGAAAAGGACCTAGTTTGTTTGTTTTTGGTTTTGGGAGTGATTGACTGGTTTCCTGGACGTTCTTTGGGGGGGGATCTGGGCAAGGTAAGTGCTTTGTGGCACGAAATAATTTCTGCAGTCCGTTAAAGGCCTGGGGAGTTATAAATGTTCTCTTCATACCTATTGTAAACAATATAATAGGCCTTCGGGTTCCAGCACCATTTCACTTGTGAGCTAAAAGACAAGAAGTCAAAAAAGGAGCTTATTTCAAATTGGTTTTGGAACCAATAATAATAGTGTTAGAGAATTTTGCGCCTCTTGAAATGTTCCAGAGTCGAATAATTGAGGGGCAAAAAGCAGGAGCAAAAAAAGCTCACTTTACTCGCCTTTGGAAACCTTTCACAGGAGTGTTAAATTGTTTGCATATTTTTTAATGTAAGTCGTCTATCCCTATGATAATTAACTATACTCCAGGGCAGCCGAGCACAAAAAGTACAGTTTACAAAAAGTGTTGGCGCTGGGGTAAATGTTTATGTAATTGTACAATTTGAACGCCTCTTCTGGTTCCTCCACACTCGTTTGAACTGGGAGCCAAAAGACAAAGGAAGTCAAAAACAGGCTTGTTTCAAATCGGGTTTGGAGCAAATGGAAGGGGTGTTTGAATTTATAACAATGTAATAGGACTTCATATTACGAAACGTTTGATTTAGGAACTCTTATTTCAAATCAGGTTTAGTGAACAACAAATAATAAGTAAACATTGTTATACACATTTAGAACAATATAGTATAAATTCACCTTCCAAGATCGATAGACAGTAGGCTGCAAGACAAAGGGGTCCAAAAAAGCTTGCTGTGGTCGGTTTTGGACGTTGAATTGAATGTAAATACATTTGAATGCCACTGCGGTTGGTTTAAAGACTAGCCCAGGATCCGATTATCAACTGGAGTACGTGTACAAGTGCTTTCAGATATCGGCGCGCGAAGGACCCAGAGCGCCTTAGCCTGTATAAAATTCCTGGGGTTAGTTTTATTAATGATGGAGTAAGATGAGTTTGCCTTGTATGTATCTTGGGAAAAATAGAAAATATTTTCAAATAGGAGGGTTACTCTCGTCATAAGTGTCAGGCTCAGATGAGTAATCATTGATTACTGAACCAGAATAGGGTTGAGATTTTAGGAGGACATATTTTCTAGGGTTCTAGTTAGGGAAAAGAAAGGTACATGGAATTTCAAGGCATTGTGTGAACTGTTGTTTTTTCCCTAGCACTTGGATATCTTGTGGTCGTACGGGAGGTTATTTTTTTAGACCCTTTCTTGTGTTGTGTGTGAAGTGAGTGTGTGGGTTTTAATGGGTCTTTGTTGTGAGTGATGTGGTGTGTTTGTAAGTCTGGATATGAGTCTTGTGCGCATGTGTTCAGTGAGTGTGTTTTGATGAGTCTTTGTTGTGAGTGAGGGGATGTTTGTGAGACATGATGGGAGTCTTGTATGGAGGTTGAAGATGCAGTGAGGTGTTGAATGACTGGAGGCTGTGAGTGGTGGACGCTACTGGTGGCTTGAAATCGTTCTTAATTTTTGTATGAGTGGACTATGTTTTGCAGGGTTCATGCAGGCGTTTGGTCTGGTATAAATTTTTACATAGGCTATATTTGTGGTGTTGCCACGAATGGCTTATTGGCGGGTTGGAAGATAATTTCGACACATTTTGATTGTTGATGTGTCTTGGGGAGGTGTTAATTTTTGACTTTAAGTTGGGATACTGGGGGCCTGTGGGTGCTTGAAGTGGCTTGATTTTTATAGTCTATTGAGGATGATTTGGATTTTTTTCCAACTCTGGTCTGTTGACCACAGTTGAGAGGGGGAGTGAATGCTGATTAGCTAAATAATGTGAAAATGATTATCTAAGGACTTGTGTTGAATAAATAGGTGATATTTAGGCCGTAAAACAACGACAATGATCTGCATGGATTGTTAAATGTGGTTGAAAGAGGACGAAAATAGTGAACTAATGAAAAAGATACAAGTAGGAGTTTTAGATTGTTTATTTTAATCTGTGCTAAAGTAAGGCATTGAGTGCTTTTAAAACAAGGAAAAGGTTTTGTTATAATTTGAATTTGACCCATTTTGTGCTTTATCCGCGACGGTGTTAACTATTTAACTGGTCTAATATGTTGTTATGAGTGTGTTGTCCTTTTTGTGTTAGATCATGGCTGTTTTTGGAGAGACTACAACCTGGGAATGCATGCCTTTGGAAATCCTGTTATCTGGCCAGAAACAGGGTTGTTTGTGTTCTTTTCGAATACCAAGGTTTGATCACAGATTGGAAAAGCATAACATGACCACATTAGGATCTGTTGGTGTTACTTTAAATATTGGGGGACATGTGATAGCTAGCATGTGTGCTTCAACTAAAAAGACACACCTTATTTAGTTGACTCAGCCGTGAATGGGTACATAGACAGTGTGGATTTAGAAACGAATGATGTGGTTATAATTGAAGGTTATGTAGAAGTTTCACAGGCTGTCTGGATGCACGGGTTCAGAGGCTTATTCTAAAAGGCCTTTGAGCCATGTGCTACAGGGAGATTTATGTGATCCATATTTTGTTGAAATTTGCTTTATTTTTAGGAGATCTTAGGACAGAACCATTGATTACCTCTGATGGTTAAGTGATGGTATTACCCCCTTTCTTTCATGTTTTTCTTAAGAACACAGTCTTTTCTCTTTTGTGCTAAAATGAAACTGTAAACTTTGCCTCAATTGAGTGACAGCTTGTAACCAGTTCCCAGTCTGAATCACTATTCTTTTAACTACCACGGATCGTTTCGATAGTGGACTAAAATACCTAATTCAGTGGTTCACCACTGGGGCTAAACATAGGCTGTACCTCTCTTTTGTTTGAGGAACAGATAAACATTTATAATACCAAAGCACCAGATAAGAGATGTTCTGTGCCTTTCTTGAAAATTACCATGTCCCTTTGTTCTTGTCTCTGTTAGGAGTCAGAAGCTGAGAAAGAGGGAGATTTGACCACATTGTGCAGTTTCGAGGTAAGTGTTGGTGGATGGGAGTCACCATGGTGGACAGTCTTTTCCTGGAACGGACCTAAGCTGCTGGCATTGTTAGAATGTCAGGGGGTGAATATCTTTTAGATATACTCCCATTGGAGTTGAATAGCGGTGGATCCCTGGGGTAGGGGAGTGTTTAGCACCCCTCAGGCCCGGGGTGCCGGCCACAGGAAAGGTAGAAAGATTAGCTAATACTTGATAGACAGTTAGGGAGGTCTCCGTTCCATTTGTTTAAACGGCTCTGCACCCTCGTGACGACAAATCACCAGCACTGATCTTTGTAAAATCTGTACTTAAGTAGAATAGATTTGAGTAGGCCATAAGCCGTGTAAACATTTTGAAAATATTGAGAGTAAAAATTCTGATATTACTAAACTTAGAACCAAGAGGGGTGATGTTTATACAGAGATTACTATAGAACAAATGTTGAAGTATAGGTAGGAAAATAGAGTTAAAAAGTTGCTAAAACTGTGGAAAATGGTACTATTAGGAAAATGCTAAAACGGTCTGGTCCATGAGTAACAAATGAGAATCATGGTTTTGTAAAATATAACAAAAAGAGATTGAGCCGAGTAATTTATGTAGGAATAAATTGACTAAAAACATAGCTAAAATGTGATATTTGTAGAAGGATGTCTAATTTCCTAGGGAAAGTATAGGGAAAGTTTTTTCCAAGTATTTTCATGTCAGGAACTGATGGCGTTGGAGAAAGTTGGAGACGCTGATGGATGCAGTACCAAGAGGGGACATCAGGCTGAGTGGACAGCAGAGTTCTACAACGGCACGCCCCCGACCATGCCACGCCAGGTCCCTCAAAAAGTCCCACTCTAGACCTGGAGGCGTGTCCGCGGCAGGAAACCAGCAGATGCAGCTTAACGGACCAGGAGCCGGGGTGAACCGTCAACAACTCATCCCCCTTCAGAGAGGAGGGTCCATGGAGGGCTGTCTGTCTACTCATCTCTATAGGGGTCAGGAGGTCTACTGGTCCCGGATAACAGCCGACGAGTGGGTGTCTCAGGTCTAGCGGCGTCGAGCAGATGAGGAGCGGTGAGAAGTCTTCGAACTACATCACTACAGGACGGATGGAGCCCATCCATCAAACAGATGACTGGATGGTGGGGTATCTGAAAACCACCGATATACTGCAATGGTCCAGAATCCAGGTCTGGGCCTTCCAGATTCAACAGAGTTGCCTTGTCAAGATGAACGCCATACACTCTCTCCGTGGAGAGATATTCCCCAGTGACCCGGGCAGGCTTACAGAGAGATGCCCTGTAGGTGTCATTGAAACATGACATCCAACCCCCACCTCTGATCCATTACACATTCCACTTCCCTCTGTCTCATGTCCCAAGCTGTGAACAGCTTCAGATTCAAGGACTGAACATTCCCCAGTAGAACTTGGACACTCAAGACGAAGACAGACCAGCGTTTTTTAGCTCAGGCGAAAAAAGAAAGACAGAGAACATTCTGTGCGCGTGGACACGAAAAGGACACTCGTTGTCAAAGTATGTTATATGATGTGTTTTGAACAGTAACCAAATGATGATTGTTTTCCGGTTTCAGTTGTCTACATAAGTAGGCTAATAATGGTTGAGTCTTTTCAGGTTCGACAGATGGCTGGAGGAGACTTAAACCCAGAGTGTTTAACAGTATTTATTATTTCCAATGTTTGAAAGTTCCTTTATGGTAGACGTTATTAAGTCTACCAAGAGGGGATTTGTAGTATCGTTTCAAACATAAGCATGGTGTTCGATATAAGTAATTTCATTTCATATTGTGATACAATAATAGGTGATTCTGAGTTTGCAGTTGGCAGTGCTTGAAGGTGAAAATAACTGGGGACATCCCCCATCTGTTATGCAGGCTGAGGCTGAGAGGCGATCCATTTTGCATTCCCCCAACACCTAAACCTTTGTTCCCCTGATCATAATGCAGTTACATAGGAAACCCCCTAGATTTGAGTACGAGATGCATGTCTCTGCTATTGATGTGTTGATCAGTCAACCCTTTAAGATCCTGGTCTTTGTCCTGGAGCAGAAGCTCCTAGCTTTAAGTGTGAACTAAAAACAAGTCACAGAGCCAAGTCTTTGTTAGTTAGCAGGCTGATTTCAATACTATTGTCTTTATGCAAGGTGATGGCTAAGGTGAAGGCAGCTGGTCTAGCAGCTCTCAAAAGATCTCTGTGTGGTTAGAGGAGTAACCAGCTAAAATGTTTACCCACTAATTATTCTTCTCTTTTAGGTCTGCAGTATGTAGTTAAAATGAGTAAAGTCTTGATAACTAAGATTGGTGCTGTTAACAAAGAGAAATATCATTTAAAGGAAGTGGTCAGTCTTAGAGTGACTAGGTTCTATTTGATTCATTGTATTCTTAAACTGCTGTTTGCAATCATGGAAGTATAATGTGTGTGGTCTTATTCTAAAGCTTAAGAGATGTTGAACAAGAATGACTAAACCAGCCTTTGTGTAATAGTAAAGTTTGATAATTGGACATAAGACAAGTTTGTTACACTGTAAGGACAATGCTAATGTTATACCAGGCTGTGGGCGGGGACTCGAGCCACGACAAAGGAGTAAGGGCGGGTCTTAACTCTTGGGCCTCCCTTGAGGGTAGGATCTGAATCTGGTATAAAGTACTGTTGTTACCTGTGATGCTGTGCGCTGCTGATTAGACCTAACATGGCAGTAGCCTGTTGGGCTGAATAAAAGATGCCTGACTTAAAACCCTTGGACTGGATCTTCTCTCATTTGAACCTCTCTCCAGGAGACTGAATACAGCCACTCTTTCGACCAGAATATACATCACGTCGCTAAGCCATAATAGTTGGTGTTTAGTATTTATGTGATTATGGATACAACGTTTTTTTGTTGTTGTTTTTGTTTTCAGTTTCTCAACTAATTAGTACTGTTTAACATGACAAAGCAGAACACTAAGCTACAGTTTCATCAATGAAGTTAAGATTAATATATCTTCTCACAGATCCAGGCTCTTTTATCTGCACATTTCTCATTATACCATACACTGTAGAGGGAGGAGTATGCACAGTTCCTGTCTCTATAGCTAGGATAGCTACTGGCCCAGTACCTGCAGAATAAACATGACGTATTTTAATCACATCCACTCAGTCACTCACACTCAGTGACTTTGATAGAATTATAATATAAAAACTAATAAAATGTCTCACCCTGTTGTCAGTGAAGATCCGTCCACCCACGTCCATTTTCCTGCAGTTTTTTTTAGACCAATCCAAGGTCCTCCATTGCTGATCAATCCTTTGATGAATCCCTGATAATGTGTGGACAATTGAACAATAATGAAGTTTCTCTAATACATTCAGGAATCAGGATTACACTGTAACCACAGAATTACACGCACACGCACACGCACACGCACACACACACACACACACACACACACACACACACACACACACACACACACACACACACACACACACACACGCACGCACACACACACGCCCGCTAACCTGTTCTTCCCGACTGTTAATGATCACCAGATCAGCTCCAGTCTTCAGACATTCTGCTCTGCTTTCATCCCAGGTTTTCTTTTCAGCAGATCCATAATAACAGCTACTTCCAAACTTCCATCCACAGGGACACGACTTGACTAAACATCAAACAGGAGTTTTACTGATAGATTTTCAATGAACTGTTCATTCTAATAGTAGTCAATACTTGTTTGTTTTCTTTGATTGATCTCTCTTCCCCCTTGCCCCCTTATTCTTCACTTTTCTTTATTTTTATGGAAATAACAAAGCGATAGAACTTGCACAACAACACATTTCACCCACTTTTTTACTCCTGTAAACCTGTGATGTGACAATAAACCTGATTCTGATTCTGATACAAAACCCAAAGAAATTACCTGAGTAATGTTATCAGAATTATATACTGTATATCTGACTGTGAGGAGAATAAAACATTTCTTTACATTAGGCCTAGGTTTCTATGACAGATGTGATAAACCAGAAATTATGTTTCTTCTCTGTTTGTACCACTATACATGCTTGAATAATTAAGATACAAAATTGATATACATTCAGAAAAGGATTGTAACCTCCCTCACCTGCTGTCTCTCTCTTAAGCTGGTTTAATTCACTTTGCAATTGGTCTTTTTTGGTGTCAAGCTGCTTTTTCTCCTGGGTCAGGTGGTTGAATTTGGTGTCAAGCTGCTCTTTCTCCTGGGTCAAGTGGTTGTATTTGGTGTCAAGCTGCTCTTTCTCCTGGGTCAAGTGGTTGTATTTGGTGTCAAGCTGCTCTTTCTCCTGGGTCAGGTGGTTGAATTTGGTGTCAAGCAGCTCTTTCTCCAAGGTTAGGTTGTTACAGTTGGTCTGGTTATTGTCTGAATGATCTGTAAAGGATTGATGACAGGTGATGATAAACACAGTTGTTGTTGTTACCGTTCATGATGAGGTGAAGCATCTGTGTGGAAAAGAAGCTTTGAGACGAAAACTCTTTCTATACATGCATAACTTGTTAACTCTAACTTTCTGCATCTTATTTTGAAGATGCAAACAACAATACACACAAAACTAACTGGGGGAAGGGGGGGGGGGGGACGACACATGGGCCATTAACACACTGAACAAGATGGTGAGGAAGGCTATTGTAGTTCCATAGTTGGAGCCTCCTATAGTTTTTAACCTGAACTGGAGAAAGAAAAACTATAAACTCAGCCTACGTTTTCATCTCGCTTTCAGTCTTCAATTTTATATTTTTATCATATTTGTTTAAACTCATTTTGTGTAGCTGATATGACACT
>NC_137603.1:22560072-22565066 GCF_963280865.1 Gymnoscopelus braueri
AACTGCATGCTACACAGGTCACAGGTTAAACTGCATGCTGCACAGGGACTAGGGAGTCACCGTAACGTTGTCAAAGAAATTAGTGCTGTATTGTCAGATGTCATGAAAGCTGTGAAGAAGCTGTGAAGAACACACTGCTCTACTTCACCATTCTGAGGTTCGATGGATATCACACAGGACAGTGTTCTTCTCACGCATGGTGACGTTATGTGTCTAATCAGGAGTTTTTACTTCTCCAAAACTGCACAGAGCTGGCTGACAATTTCAATGACGATGTCTGGGTTGTGAGCTGAACAGAATTTTAAAGTTCTATGCAAGGCCACAATGCCAAGCCATTCACGTTTCTGTATGACAGAATGGAAAGCATTCTAAAAAATAAGAATATAAAGTATGGGGTCCTTGCTTCATCTCTCTATCAGCTAAGGGGTCCTATTTTTAAAAGCATGTACTTTTGAATACTTAAGTATATTTAAAATGTACTTGTAGTGGAGTAAATTTGACCATTAGTATCTGTACTTTTACTCAAGTACTGGGGTTGAGTACTTCGTCCACCACTGTCAACAGGTGTACTTGTACATAGAAAATATGAAAACCTTTGTCCATATCGTCCAGCCCTACTTGGCATTTTGACCACTGGTATGGTCCTTCATGTTCTTCTGTTGGGGTGACAACAGCTTCTAGTGACCAAGTTTGTCGTCTGAGCAGATACATTTAGAGGTAAAAAAAAAAACAGCCAAGAAAAGTTTTTGTTTGCTCCCTGTATATTTGTTCTAAATACAGGAGAATAACGTCAATTGAGTTTATAATTATTGGGAATTATACTAATTTTACTAGCAGATGGTTAGTCTTTTTTCTACCTAAAGTGGCTTGAGTTGTCACAATTAACCTTAAATGTCAAGAAAACAGTCTCAATGTGCATCTCAATACGTAACAGGCCTGTTACAGATGCCTTTGAGGTACAAATCCAAAATGAAATTATTGCTGAAACGAGTGAAATAAAATATTTGGGAATTATTTTGGATAAACACTTAAAATTCGACAGACAGGTAAAGCATATATGCAAGAAGGTTAAACCGAACTTAAACTGTTTTCGTCGTATTAGAAGGGACTTATCATGTAAAACTGCACAGCTGTACATGCATGCTATGATTTTCTCACACTTGTCATACTGCATTACATCATGGTCACAATCTTCTCAAACTGTCTTAAAACCAATAACATCAATATACAAACAGGCTATAAAAGTCATGGATCAGAAACCGATGAGATGGCACCACTGTGGTATTTTAAGAAAACACAACCTTTTTACTTTTGAAAATGTTGTGGTTTTTTGTACTATCAAATTGGTTTTTAAATGCTTACATAATCATGTTTCACCTCTGTTTTCTGGACTGGTTGATAGGCGTCAGAGCTCTGGTAGAGCAACTACACGAGCATCAACACATGGTGACTGTACTGTGCCTATAAGCAAGAACACATTCGGGCAGTCTGCCTTCTCAGTAAAGGGGGTAAAGGTCCTTGCACACTGGTGCGTCTTTTCGTTGCGTTTTATTTTTTTTCATTGTTTTTTCAATTTTTTTCATTGTTGTAAAAAAAACGCAACGAAAAGACGCACCAGTGTGCAAGGACCTTAAACCTTTGGAACTCTTTGCCTACGGTTCTAAAACTAGAGACGGATGGTAATGTGTTTAACAGAGGGCTCAAATTATGGTTGAAATCAAATCAACTGTGCTCACATGTATAGTTACTGATTGGTTATTTGAATGATTATGTCTTTTTTTGTTTAGTTAATGTATTGGGTCTGATATTGATTTTGATTATGTTAATTATTAGTACATGTGAGTGTGTGTATATATGTGTATGCATACATGTATGGGTGTGTATATGTGTGTATATATATATTTATACAATTATTATTTTTTTGTACCTGATTGGGTTTTAGATTGGTGTTACTGTATTTTAGAAAAGCTTCCTGTGGACAGGTGTTGAAAATTAGCACTCGTGCTATATACACTGTAAGCAATGCATCTGGTTCCGTCCAATGTAATTTGTGATGTCCATATCAAATAAATAAACATAACATAACATACCTGTAGGCTACCAATAAACTTGTCATAATTGGCCTCTGAATCTGCACAGAGGGAATCACAACAGTTATATTGCCTTTCATAGCCTATAAGGCCAGACCAATACAACTCCTTGCAATGGTTGCAAGTAGTTGCAATTAAGTAGTTGCATGTTGCAAGGAGTTGCAAGCAGTTGCATGTTGCAAGGAGTTGCAAGCAGTTGCATTGGTGTGGACTGGCCTCTGTCCTAAATCTATTAACCCCGGTGTCCCTATTTTGGGCAAATTTCCCCCAAAAATCTAATTCTATCAAATGTTTCCAGAAATAGCTAAAATACACAAGCTCATAAGGTGTTGTGATGCAACACGGTGTGAGCTTGTAGATCTGCTATTTCGGTCTTGAATGGTTAAGCTTGTTCCATACTATGTGCATGTGAGCAGTGGCAAATGTGTGACATCCCCAATAATTGATGGATTTCTGTAGCCAACTTGAATGGTGCAAAACCATACAATTGCAAGTATTGTCTCAAACATTTTCATGTCCAGGACCCACAAATTGATTGTATTTGGCCACTGCCCCACATCTGAAAAGATTTTGTGCTGGAAGATTTTATAGTTGTTAAACATTTTCTGAATTATTCCACATTTTTCACAAATTTTCAAGATCTTCCAGATGTTTTTAAAACAGCAACCCAACCTCAGAGCTTGTAGATTGGCTATTATCGAATAGCGGAGGTATACAATAGGATTAAAGTGGGTTAACTTAGCTATACTCATCTTGCTGCGGACCCCCTGCTACCCCCTCAAGGACTCCTGGGGGTCCCCGGGACCCAATTTGAGAACCAGTTAATGGAGACTGATATGCTTGGCAATGCATTCACATTCAGGCTTGTTTTGCTGTTTTGCCCCGAAGCCAGTATTTCCCCCATTAAATGTATAATTGCACTTTCTAGTAAAACAATTTGTCTTTTGTTGCTAATATTTAATTTATATTATCCATTATGTAATGGATAATGTATATTTATGTATTTACTTTAACTACTTCCTATAATTGGGGTATAACAATGTAAAAAAAACTCAAAATCATGCTGATCTATGTAGCTAGTTGTATGACATGCATTTAACCACAAGATGGCAGCATTTGTTTATTTCTATGTTCAGTGACAGCACTAGGCCATAAAATCACACCAAACAGACTTGCATCACTCTGGATTAAAATCTTAGATCTTGGATTAAACTCATTTGCAACTTCAATTCAGTAAACCTTTTATGTTAGTGCTGAGCCTACCTCATCAAAACAACCACAGCAGACATAATCATTAATCTCTGGTCAGTTTGAACCAAAAGGTTCATAATTTAACTTTAACAAAGAGAGTACAAATCGACCCGTAGGAGCCCATTTGGTTGGGTCCATTTGTACTCTCTTCAGAGAGTACAATATATTGAAAGTCACTGAAATCACCTTTCTTCCCCATTCTGCCTGGTTTAAACTGCAGCAGATCATCTTGACCATGTCTACCGGCCTGAATGCATTGTGCTGCTGCCATATCGGCCAATCATATTATGATTAACTGCGTTAACATGCAGTTGGAGAGGTGTGTCTAATAAAATGACTGTGTGTGTGTGTGTGTGTGTGTGTGTGTGTGTGTGTGTGTGTGTGTGTGTGTGTCTGTATATGCACTGTATCTCGTTACAGCGTCACAAAAAAGCATACAAAAGTAACAGATCAGCAAGCTCATAAAATAGCTTATAAAATATAAATAAATGTCTATGAATCGACACAAAAAGATTCAAATGGGACTCAGACTGTTTAACCACTTAACCCTGCAAGACCCGGATATATTTCTACTTACAAAAAAAAATTGTCAACCTTTCAGATGGTGTTTTAGGAGTACTTTGGAGAGGAAAATATAATGTTTTTAAAAAAAAATAGTTTTCGTAAGGTTTTATTGAAATGTTGTAATATTACAACAGTGGGTCTAACGGGTAGCAGAATTTCCTATAGGCCATTTTACTCACACATGATGCCGCTGATCCCTGTTCTGACCCATACTTTGAACCCCCAGGGATGTGGCTTGCCTCTCATGTACTGCTTGATGCTGCTGAACCTCCCCTTGAATGGAATCATCATCTCATCCACAGAGTTGTGCTCTTCTGGCACCACCTGTAGGCACTTCTCTCTGAACGAATTCAGCCATGGTCGGATTTTCCAGAGTTTGTCCTTCTTTTCACTCTCTGGCACTGTCAAGTTGTCAACTAGATGTAACGAGGTCATCAAAGACTGATATCTGTTGCGTGGCATCACATCAGCTACAGGGGCATATCGTGTGTTGGCTTCCCAGTACATTCGGCATCCATTCATTTGTACAAGGCCCATGTTCAGATGCATGCCCATCATTTGCTCTATTTCTTTTCCACTTGTGTTAACTGATGTTCCTGTTGTTTGAAGGCTGTACACATTTGTGTTTGTTGTCAGGGAGTCAATCATGTCTTCGGACACAAACCGGCGGAAGTACTGCAGTGGTGTGTGGAGTGAACTCACATCTTCAGTCAAAGGTGGACCAGAAAAGTCTGTATTAGGGCTGATGAAGGTCTTCTTCTGCCACTGATATCTTTCACTGGGTTTGGCGTGTTTGGCCGGTTGGGGGGGGGGCAGTGGGTCAGTGGGTTCACTGGGTTCACTGGGTGGATGGTTTTCTTTGGACTCCTCTCCACAGGCCTCTTCATCCGACTCTTCATCAGTTTCAGTAAAGTCGATGTCCACATCACTCTCTCCATTCATTACAATATCCAACACATCCCTTGCAGTGAAGCGAGGCTCTCTCCTTGCTTGTGGCATTCTGAAATGAAAATAAAGAAATACCATTAGTACATTAGTACTAGCACATCTCACTGCAGGTACATATTTCACAAGTCACACAATACTGTC
>NC_137603.1:22565266-22722955 GCF_963280865.1 Gymnoscopelus braueri
ATGGTACTCATTGCTATAGAGTGTTTGTTAGGAGTCTCCATGCCTCTCCAGCTCTTTATTAAACAGAAAATTCATTTTCAGGTCAGGATACCAATTAATCAGGATAGAGAACTCACACAGGATATACAGATTAAACAAATGAAATTGGATGTGATGACACAAATAAATTAGCATACAAAATTGTATCTGGAAAATATAAAAATGTATCTGATACTGTAAATGGGTCCCCATTATTGTGTGCAAATAAAATGGAAAACATACAAGAATGTCTATTTTGATAAGTTTCACTGTCCAATAGGAATTCTGGACCAAATCTTGTCTACCCTTACGAGTCCATTTGCACACTCTCAGAGTTACAGACCCATAAGGGTCCATTTTGGACCACCTGGCAGTCCCCGAACCCGACGTTGAGAACCACTGGTCTTAGCAGAGTGGACCCCAGGGGTCCCAAGGAAGGTGCACAGAGATCAGTGACGGTCGCCAAGTGTTCACATCAGAATGTCTGGAATTTTGCAAAGATTGTGTGTGTGTGTTGAGGTGGGGGGGGGGGGGGTCAGCTCACTGTATGGTCTCTAAGCTTCACATTTCTCCCAACTCTGCCCTGACAACAAGGACTAAAAGGATTCATTTTACAGGGACACCCTGCCTTTCCTTTTATATTTAACCTGACCACCCACCCACACCCACACGCTCAACGTCAAAAATAAACATTTAAACAAGCACCAGCTAATATCTCTTATTTGGTTCAAGGTTGACTGCAGACAGTTCCCACTCCTATAATTAAGGGAAAATGGTGAGATATTAGACTCATGAGCTTTAGGTGTCTCCTTCTAAATCCTAAATGACTAGATAACCTAAATGACTAACACCACAGTCTAAATGTCTCAATGGAAGAGTAGGGAGACAACCTCCAACCACTGCACATGTAGTTATATCGTATTTATGTACATATTCAGACTTTAAAACTTTACTGTACCATACAGATTGGTTAAAATAACCTATTCTTTCAAATATGTCCCTTAAAGCTACATAAATGTATAGCTTTAAGCATTCAGAGGAGGAAAGCATGCAGGTCAAGATATTCTCACCACACAGACAGACAGACAGACAGACAGACAGACAGACAGACAGACAGACAGACAGACAGACAGACAGACAGACAGACAGACAGGCAGGCAGGCAGGCACACACACACACACACACACACACACACACACACACACACACACACACACACACACACACACACACACACACACACACACACACACACACACACACACACACACACACACACACACACACACTGTCTGTCTGTCTGTCTGTCTGTCTGTCTGTCTGTCTGTCTGTCTGTCTGTCTGTCTGTCTGTCTGTCTGTCTGCCTGGTCTTTATGCTTGTAGTCCACTGTGGTGAGAATATCTTGACCAGCATGCTCTCCTCCTCTACCAGAATGCTTAAAGCTACAATACGGGACATATTTGAAAGAATAGGTTATTTTAACCAATCTGTATGGATATAGGATTTACATGTATTTCAATTAATTGATATTTTTTCCCCAGTTATTTGTTTATTTACTTATTTAGGCCTACCTATTTACTTATTTGTCTGTTTGTTTGTTTGTTTGTTTAATTTATCTATGTATTTACCTATTTATTTATTTATTCCTCCAGTTGTAGTCCTCGTGAATGCCATTATCCCTAATGGACTACAACTGGCACCGAGTCCATCAATTATGACGCAGTTCCTCTTTTCTCTTCTCGTAGGAGGATTATCCAGATCCACCCCCCTCCCGTCACACACACACACACGCGCGCACACACACACACACGCGCCCTCACACACACACACACAGTCACACACATACACAGCAGCACCTCCTCTGCGCTGTGTGTTTTTAGACCACTTGGAGATTGTCTTTAACCAGGAGGAGGAGGATAATATAACTGGTGGTTGTGAGAAGCTGCATCTTCTAACGGGACTGGAGCGGTGGGATGATCCAGTGATCGGACCGGGGACCCTGTAGGACCGGGGTAAGGAGGATCGCACGTTCTATAATCCCGTTTATTATGATCACTATCAAACACACACCAGCCTTTTTTTTTATTTTATTTCAAGGACCCCCCCCCTTGTAGCCTAACTCTGAGAGCGTACAAATGGAACCAAATCCATTTGGACGCGAATGGACCAATCTGTACACGCTAAGAGTTACAGATCCATTCGTAGCCCCCCTCAAGGAACCCTGAGGGTTAAAATATCGCCACTTGGATCCATGCTGGCTGCAACAAGCATGCATGCGTCCCACCAGACCAGGCTGTGGAATAAACTGTGTGTGTGTGTGTGTGTGTGTGTGTGTGTGTGTGTGTGTGTGTGTGTGTGTGTGTGTGTGTGTGTGTGTGTGTGTGTGTGTGTGTGTGTGTGTGTGTGTGTGTGTGAGAGAGCAGTAGCAGCAGGGGTGTTTTGAATGAACCATTATCACAGTTTTTAAAATAATTTTCAGTCGTTTTTTTGCTCCAGCTGACTGGCCGACTTTAGTTTTTGTAAACGAACAGAAATGTCACAGTACGCGTGCATCACACACACACACACACACACACACACACACACACACACACACACACACACACATACTGTATGCGTGGGGTGCATTTATTAACTTGCCTTTTGAGGGTTTTTTATTTTTATTTGGACTGTGTGTGTGTGTGTGTGTGTGTGTGTGAGAGAGAGAGAGAGGTTTAAGTCATTCTGCAGAGTTAAAGGGTGCAATGACTGTTGAGCATTTGAATGGTCTTAAAGAAACGTAATAAATACACGTTGTGTAGTAGAGGTGTGTACCCTACTGTGAGAAAGGGTCCAAATTGAACCCTACTGTGAGAAAGGGTCCAAATTGAACCCTGTTTTCTCCGCCATGTCAAGCCTCATTTATACCCCGTTGTACGCCCGGTGTCCCTCGCCGAAAAGGAACAGACCTCCAACGCGTTGTTGGGCTTGGACCAAGCCCAACAACGCGTTGGAGGTCTGTTCCTTTTCGGTGAGCGACTCTTAACAACAGTCTTCAACGATTGAGAGCATGTGGTGTCTATTCACACGCACTACAGCTTATTATTATCGCTACCATTCAACGTATATAACACTAATGCAAAGGCTACATGTAACTGTAATAGTATGTCTACATTGTAGCTAATGCGTACATTCAGGGCTGTGCTTTGCTGTAGGCAACAATGTACCTACAATGCACGATACATTGTAGGTAAAAATACTGCTACATTGTAACTAAACTAATGGGTGCATGCTTGATGCCACACCCCTTCCATAGAAACCCTCACACTGGCTTCCATTTGTCTAATTAATTAATAACGGCCAGTGATTTGTTGAGTCTCTGACTGACACACATGAATTATGAATACTCTACCAGTCTATTCATTAATTTTCTCATGTTGAATTTATTTTTATTTTTTTCTAATTCGAATTGACTTCAATAAATCAGAATTGAGTTCTGATATAATTCTTCAATGATACACGCTTTATATTTACAAGCCAAGTTTGTGTCCGGGGAGAATTGATGGCAATATACCCTGCTCATTAATGAATGTGTGAGGATTAATCACAGGCAATTAATTGTGGGAGGATGGTGTCTTGGATTAGGCCAAGCAGACAGGACTGCCAGGGGTTCTCAAATGTCTTCATGTCAAGGACCCCCAGATTAATATGTATTTGGCTGCGGACACCCATCTGAAAATTTGACCCCCCCCCCATACAAGATTTGTGTTGTTCAAATGTTTCAGAGATTGTTTGAAAATAGCAGATCTACAAGCTCACACTGCATCACATCGCAACATGTTGAGCTTGTGATGTATGGGTTAAAGTGGTTAAACTGATTTCTGATGCGATATTAACTCATTTTGTTGGGGATCCCCTGGAACCCCCTCAAGGACCCCTGGGGGTCCCCAGACCCCACTTCGAGAACCACTGATATAAAATGAGATGAGGCAGAGATGAAGTGAGAGATGGATGAAATGTTTGCTGTACAAGTGAGTTTTTTGTTGTTGTTGTGTGGCAGTTTTATGGGTAAAAGTAAATTGTGGAGAAGCCCACCACCACACCACCCACCCCCTGTCCTGGCCTGACTGCCGAGGCCTTGTCACCAAAAGATGCATGACTAATACTATAGGCTGCAGTCTGGGACTGTGCACTGTAAAGTCCTCCTGAGGGTTCATCCAACGTGTGTGTGTGTGAGAGAGACTGAGCACTTTGCTATGGCACCTAAATGATCATTGTTTGTAAAATGTAGTACGATATTGCATAGCCATCCTTTAAGGTCTTTCAAAGTAAACTCAGTCTTTGGGCAGAGTTATTTAAATCCAATCCATTCTGTACATATGAGGTTTGCTTTCTGACAGATCATCATGCTTGCGTTGTTATCTTGCTGATTCACCTGTCTGGTAGTGCTGTTATGTAATCTCCCGTCTCACTTTAACCACTTGAGCCCTAGTCTCTCAAGCCAATTATTCCACAATCTCTGAATGCTACATAGTCTGTAACTACACCACCTGAAAGCCCAGAACGGAATCGGTTGGCCATTGCCCTTCACGAAAATATACATTTTTAATATCTTATAGATATTTTAGAATTTACATTTCTTCTATGCTTTTTTTTTTTGGTAATACAAGATTGTCGCACAAAAGTAGTGAAAATAGCAGATCTATAGATCTGCTACAGTATTTGCACTATTTTAATTAAAAATAAATAATAAAAAAGGAACGGTTTTGGACATACAAGGTTTCGACCCGACACCAATGATATGCTTTGCCTAATTTGATTCACAGTTAGTACAAATGTATGAGAATGCAGAGACGAAACGGAAGTGGGGGAGAGGCGGACATCCGTTTTACTCTCTTTGCATTTTCAGCGCGGTGTCGTTGCACAGAATGTTTTGTCGGAAGAAGCATTTGAAAATTGTGTGAGTCGACAGTCTGTCTCCAGAGACTACTTGAGCCCTATAGCGTCCCTATTCTTGGGGATCATGGATGGGGTGTTCGCTGAAAGTAGTCGATCTATAAGCTCGGCTCACAACGCACGTCACGTTGCGATGTGTTATGAACTCGAAGATCAGCTATTTTCGGCGAAGAGATTTGGTGGGGAAAAAAGAGCGCACCAAGTACAGAGCCAACTTGGGTCCGTTTTACTAAGTATAGAAGGTGGTGAACTGTTGGCATGCAAGCTGTTGCCCACGGCAGCTCTGACAGTTTATTAAACCGTAGCATGACTGAAACGAAACAAAAAAACGAGAGCATTTTCCATCCTATCACCAAACAACAACGGTGACCTTTCTGGAAAAACGTGTTTATCCATCCATTATTATAATGGCCTAGAATTAACCGGTCTCTCTTCTCTCTCTCTCTCTCTCTCTCTCTCGCCTCTCTCCCTCTGTCTCTCTCTGTCTCTCAATCTCTCTCTGTCTCTCAATCTCTCTCTCTCCCTCCGTCTCTCCCTGTCTCACTATCGAAGCCACATGATTTGCAAACGTTGCTGTTTTACTATTTCAATTGTGCCGTTGTCCAATTATCAGTTAGATCAGACCGCATGGAGAGAGCAGCGTTGTGACTTAACAATCAAGCTCTTTCACACAACACTGTCGTTTGATTCTCTGTAGTACTGTACAGTACGTTTGTTCCATGAATCACTCTCCAATAAGATGTTTGGTACATAATGAACTGTGAACACATTTTGCCGTGGTGCTAGAAATGGAGGTCTGCTGCTCAGGAATTATGGTGCACAATTTGGAGAACTATGGGAATTCTGGCAACATGGTTGCTCTTAGCGCTGGGAAATATATCAATATTGTAACGATTTTGTGATATGAGACTAGATTTCGTCTGGGGTTTTGGATATTTTCATATCATAATATGCCATAAGTGTTGTCTTTTCCTGGTTCAATCACTATAGCTATTGAGGTATTTGATAAAAAATATTGTGATTTGATTTCCATATCGCCCAGCCCCAGTAGCACATTCTGTCAATTTGATTGCCATTTGCGTTGGCCTATACTAGTCTGTTCTTTTTCTAGTGACATGATGTTTGATGTTGCATATGGAGCTGCAGGAGTGCTCCCATAGGGGAGGGGCTTTGAGCGGCCATGTGTTTATTGCTCATAAAGACCTTGGAGGTCAACCGCATTCGGTCATGTAGGAGTTAATCACCAGAAGCACTGGGCTAATGTATCGATCTGGACCCTTTGTTCTACATGAAAAAAGCCATGTGCTGTCACCAGTGGCTACAGGGAGAGGAAGTAATGAGCGAACCCCTACTGTCAGCATGGTTGCAGAGAGGCCCTTGTGTTATAAGCAGAGTGGACCATGGGAAGGAAGCCAGCAGCGCTGTGGCTTGTCTTCTAGGGCTGGGTGGTATCACTTCAAATCAATATCACCATTATTTCACAACTTAGGTGAAAATACCTACAAGCTCACAATGCATCACGTTGTGAGCTTCTTCAAGCTCACAATGCATCACGTTGTGAGCTTGTAGATTGGCTATTTTTGCATGCCACGGTATTGTACAACGTATAAGTGGTTATTGGTTAATCAGACTAATTGATTCAGTCGATTGGGGCGGTCATAGCTGAAAGGGTAGAGCAGCCGCCTGGGAAGCAGAAGGTCCCAGATTCAATTCCCCTTCCCAGCAACACTTAACCCCTAACTGCTCCCCCCCTGCACTCAAGTCTGACCACTTGGGCAGCAATCAGTATAATTATTATTATTTTTATTATAATTATTATAATAATAATAATTATTATTTTTATTATTATTAGTATTATTATTATTATCCTACTATATAATAAAGATACATTTGTCAGTCAGTCAGTCATAACCTGTCTGTTCCGCATGGTTCTCCTCAGTGGCTTGGGCAATTGATCTGAACTTGCACACAGGCATTGATCATTAGCATATGCAGTGCACACAACCACGACCCCTGATTTTCACTTCCCAAAATGTAAGCTGTTTATTAGCGTTTCTGTGTAAACAGTAAAGGCGGTTACACACCGGCGAATATGCGAATATACGCAAAATTCGGACTCGTTCCGAATAATTAAAAGACGCTTTTTTTGCTCCGCGAAACTGGTGTGGAAGCTTGCATTGACTTTATAAGGTTTTAAAAATAAACGTATTATTCGCATGAAAAAAATCGCCCCGGTGTGTAAGGACCTTAACGCCGGAGATTCGGAGTACGGGCTATGGGATCTGTCGTCATGGTTACAGCCCTGCAGCCTTTGGGATCGTAGCCGCTGGCCAGACACTGCCACACTAGTTATTATTGATTATAAATAATCTATTACAATTTGTTTCTGGGTCGATTTGTTTACATAAGAAAAAAATAGTATACGCCTATCAAATATTCAATTAACCTACATGAGAAAGATTAAGTCGTTTAGAGGTTCTAAATTTCGATTTCAATATATATCATTTTCGGTAAATTGCCCAGCCCTACTGTGTCATACTCCTGTCCTCCCTCCATCCCTAACCAGCCAGGCAGGGACTGTATCTTCTCTACGGCAGCCAGACAGCCCAGTCTGAAGAGAGAGAGTCACTGCAGTGCTGGTGCTTGTTGCTGCTAATTTTCGACATGTGTGATGATTTGTCTTCTCCCTGGCGTTACTGTTATTCCAGTTGGAAGCATCATGCTGGGATGCAGGTGAACACACAGTGGGGTGTGATGATAGGCAGCATGATATGGGATGCAGGTGAAGACACAGTGGGGTGTGAATGATGATAGCAACGCGATGTGTTTGTGTCCAGAGCACAACTTGGATAAACAGCAAGTTGATAAAAGATCATCTCTGCTGCTGTCTGGCAGGCAGCGAGCCTCCACCACATTGGTTGCAGTTGTTTTGAAATTGTTGTCTGTTACAGCAGCCTGGCAAAGACAAATTCTCGATGTACTTTTACAGTGTCCAATAAGTCGCCTGGAATTCACTCTTTTATTTCTTTCAAGGATTATTTTCATACAACAAAGGCTAAGGTCCACACAGAAAAATAATGCTTCTTAAATGGTTCTTTCAAAGGCTATATGGTTCCATGAAGAACCACCACCTTCTAAGGAACTATTTCATTTAGTGAATTGTTCATTATTACATTTTTATTGTCAAATTTCTTTGAGGAACACCCCCCCCCCCCCCCTCAAAAGCTATCTTTATTAGTTCAAGTTAAATTTTCAAAGGCAAATCGGAACAGTCAGACATTTTATATTTTCCCCCCCTTCTTGTTTTTAATGCTCCTTTCCCCCATACATTATAGATGTATAAACTTGTAATCCTTCCAGTCTTTAACTTTCAATAATAGTCAGTTGTAGTTATTGATAAATCAACTTTGGAATGTTCAGCTTGAAAAGACTGCTCTTTGCATGATCGCAGGCATTAGACACTATTTTACAGATGTTGATTAAATCAACTAAATAAATTAGTTGACAAATTGCTCCTGACTATTATTAGTTTAGTGACGGATCATATTGTTATGTTGAACAGGTGGTGGAATAGCAGCGTGTGGCCTGGACATCAATTCTACTCCAAAGCTTCCACCATTGTGACCCCCTCCTCCTACCCTGCAGTATTTCACTCAGCATTCTGGTTCGATTCCAGCATCCATGTCCAATGTATACCACTGCCTCACACAAGTTTCTATTTTCAGCAGATCCCTAGTGAGAAGCAGCACTTGTCAGAAGTTTTGATAACTTTATAAAACTGGTTTATAGGTCAGGGAGATCACGGTCTACATCACAAATCATCCGTTTCAAATGTGATTTCAGCATTTAGAAAAACACTGACACAGACCTAAATCTCGGATGAAGTGGGGAAAAACCGCATGCATTATGCATAATAATAATGCATGGTCCCGATCCAACTCCACTGAAAGCTACTGGTAGACCCAACTGGATCCACCACAAGCAGATGGCATAATGGAATGTAAACTTCACTTCACTAAACACCACACTGTTAAGACCCTCTTTGGATTTTTGTCCTACATTTGACATATTGTCACTGTTAGGCAGAAACCATGTATCTCTATATTTGCCAGGCCGAAGGCGTGGCCGAGACTATGTTTTGCACCCTGTCCGTCCGTCCGTGTGTGTCCGTCCATCCGTCCGTCCGTCTGCGAGCAGCTAATCTCGGCCACCATTGGCCCAATCGCAGCGAAACTGTCTGCAGTGCACACACTCCCAGAACCTCTGCCCCGAATGTTTCAGATCGGCCTGTTATAGTGCCACCAGGAGGCCGATTTTTGCAAAACATTTTGTTATATTACTCCTACAGATTTTGTCCAAACATCACGCAAATCGGTACACAGTATCCCTATAGTCATGTGATCAAGACGCATCTGTCAAATTATTCATATTTCATCCTCATTGGCTAATGAGTGTTTTGAACAAAATGCCTCAAATCATGAAAGCAGTGTGCGATTGCCGTGACATTTTGCACGCACATTCCCACTAGGCCGAGGAAGAAATGCCACCCTTTTCACATTGTCCTGTTATAGCGCCGCCAGCAGGCCGATCGGCTATTTTCGAATTGCCAAAATATAAAATCGGGTATAAGTGGTTCATGATCAGTAGAGATCATTAGAGTGGGCTGCTTTGCTATTTTGAAAGACTCAAAACATAATGTACTAGGCTGGGTGGTTAATTGGTACAATAGGTGAGGAGTGAGGCAGCGAGAGGGAGACAAGAGACTCAAAACATCAGCTTTTACAGAAAGATCAAAGAGAAACAAATACCTAATTATCGTTTTATACAAAAATCTAATTAATTATGCATAACTGCTTCGCAGAGAAACATTTGTCATAACTGATGTTTTTCATTAACATAGACACCAGTACATTATGGTCTGTTATGCTGTCTCGTTGCTAGGTGATTGAGTGTGTATGGTAATTGACGTGCTGTAGCCTGCGTCTTAATGGTGTTTAGTTAAAACATAAGCTGTTGGAGAGGCAGCGCAGTCCCTGAGTAAGTGTATGGTGGATGAACCACTGGCACAGGAATGTGTTCAACATAGTAGAGTTGTCGGCGCTTTTCTATACTGACCTGGCAACTTAACCCATTAAGACCGGGAACGCATCTGTGTCACTGCTATTAAAAATAGCAGATATACAAGCTCATAGCGCAGCACCAAGTGCCGCGCTACGAGCTAGTAGATTTTTTTTTTATCGTGAAAATGTGTGTAAATCTTTGAACATATATATTTTGTAACTCAAATCTTTGCTTCTGGGGGTCCCTGGAACAAAATATTTTGAGATGGGGGTCCACGGCCAAATACATATAATTTTGGGGGTCCTTGACATGAAAAAGTTTGAGAACCACTGATGTAGCAACATCGTTTTTTTTTTCTCAAAAAACTGAGAAAATTTAGAAGACATTTTGTAGAATCGGCCTCTTAATGGGTTAAAAGATAAAACATAGAACGACGCAAGTATTTCTTTGATAGATGCCACTTATACCGTGAAGATATTTGTTGGTTACGTGTTTATTCATGCTTCGCTATTGGCTTCACCTAGGCCGGCTGGCTGGCCAAAGACTATGTTTTGGGTAGGCTACCCGGCCAGGCAGAGGAGACCTGTGCTCCCCGAGGAGTTTAGATTTGTTTTTGGTTAAGCACAAAATGTTAAGAATGTTATCTAGACTATGATGGCATGTTGTTTGGACCGATGCTAGGTTTGATGTTTACCTGCTATCCTAGTTTCTTTGAACTTTCTTTGCACTCTATTTACATGACCATTCACCCTGTTGTTTGTTGACTAGGGTTCATGATGTCACTTTCTCTGATCTCACACGTGTAAGTCGCTCTGGATAGTAGTAGCGTCTGCTAAATGCCTACATAGTCAATTATGGCTTCCTTTTTTTGCAATACAGCCTGTGCTTGTACATCATCAAGGCTTTTAAAACGCATGTAGAAAAATGGCAACGTGCCACGAAATGTGATTTGAGGACAAGAGAGGCAAATATAGTGGAGCACCGGCAGTGCTCCACTACCGCACTAGTGCGGTGGGGAGGGATTACCTCCGTCTGCAGCTCCGTGCTGTCGGGGCAGAAGCCTAGTATCTCCATATTTTAACTTTTTATGTTTTCGTTTGTAAATGAATGCCCTACTTCATCATACAAGAGTGTCACACAAAAGTAGTGAAAATAGCCGATCTACAAGCCTTTATTTTATTTGTTTAAATAGTAATAAAAAACGGTTTTGGACATACAAGGTTTCCTCCCGATAGTGACAATAATCAACCTGACATATACACACACTGCACGGTTCAAATATAACCAACCTGACATATACACACACTGCATGGTTCAAATATAACCAAACTGACATAACACACTGCACGGTTCAAATATAACCAACCTGACATAACACACTGCACGGTTCAAATATAACCAACCTGACATATACACACACTGCATGGTTCAAATATAACCAACCTGACATATACACACTGCATGGTTCAAATATAACCAACCTGACATATACACACACTGCATGGTTCAAATATAACCAACCTGACATATACACACACTGCATGGTTCAAATATAACCAACCTGACATACACACACTGCATGGTTCAAATATAACCAACCTGACATATACACACACTGCATGGGTTCACTAAATGGACCGAAACAGAAATATCTCTTTAAGTGGCTGTTAATGTACCACTGTTACATAATGGCACTGTCAGTGTGTGTGTGTGTGTGTGTGTGTGTGTGTGTGTGTGCCCACCGCTCTTGGCCTAAACTTACATCTTTTGAAAAAGAGAAAGCAGAAATCCACCCGCGAGGCCATATGTGATGTTGTTGTTGCTGCTGCTGATGCAGTTTGAATAGTGCTATATAAGGGAAAAGCATTCTTTGTTTATTAGTGATGGAAGACTGCATGGGCTGGCAGCCAACTCTCTCTCTCTCACTCTCTCTCTATCTCGCTCAGCAGTGGAAACGGGGGCGTGCGAGGAGATGGATGAAAGACTGTTTCCTCTCTCCACCTGTAAACATGTCTATTGTTTACAGCAGTGGGGTCCTTGAAGGGATTCCAGGGGGTCCAAATGAGTTGATACAGCATCAAAATCAGTTGAACCACTTTAAGCCTATATACATCCGCATTTTCAAATAGCCGATCTATAAGCTCACAGCGCATTGTAGATCTGCTATTTTCAAAACATCTTGAAAAAAAAAAAAAATAATAATAATATTGTATGGGGGCCTCTGGCACAAAATCGTAGTAATTCGGGGGTCCTTGACCTGAAAAAGTTTGAGAACCCCTGCCAAAGTGCGTTCTCCCCTCCCTCCACCTGTAAACGTTTTTATCTCTCTCTGTCAGAGCAGTGTCATTCGTAGCAGCTGGATTACGTTACACGTGGAAAGCTTAACGTTTAATCAAATGGCTGAAAATAGCTTTTTTATTGGTGTGACGTGCTATGGGGCAGTGCAGCTGGCTAAAAAGGATACGCTGGTTTAACATAAGATGCCTCCCAATTATTTTCCCCATGACCAAAGTTGAGCCAAAGTTGCATTTGAAATTCTGAGAGTGTACAAATGTAACCAAATGGGACCCGCAATCCAATTTACACCCATAGTTAAATTAACACTCTGGATTTGACTGTGTGTCTATGAGCAGCATGGATGAGACTCAGGAGAGAGTCCAGTCAGGTCAGGGTCTAGTTTGTTCCCACAGTACAGGGAAGATCTTGTCTGCCTGGGGCAACTTAGAGCTTCAGAGAGATAGCAAAAAACAGAAAGACAGTAAAACAGTATAAACAGTATATTTTATTATTTCTCTATTTTGTAAATGCGTTTGAAATTGTTTTTTATAATTTCTGATTACTTGGAAAACACCTTCTAGTGTTTGATGTCAAGCGTTTGTAAGTCCTTACACTGTATTCTGGGCGATATGAATTCAAATTAAGATTCAGATTATTTCAATTACACCTCAATTACGATTAATTGAGGCAAAAAATATGATTGCAAGCTCACAACGCGTCGCATTGCGAGGCGGCATGAGCTTGTAGATTGGCTATTTTCACTATTTTTGCACAACACCATTTCCGGTTAATTGCCCAGCCCTATTCAACTGTATATCATACAGTGTGTTGTGCTCGTGTGCAGCATATGTCCCTGGAGCCCAGAGGGGACATTACGTGTCACGTATGTCCCCTGTGGCCCGGTGGGGGACATTAACCGCGAATACACTTGTCTCAAACGGTGGCGACGAGCTCACTTTTCATTGGAATAGCTCGCTTGGCCACGGGGCTAAAACTGTCCGAGGACTCTACTTTAAAATCTTAAACGAGACCATCTGGCTGTGGAAAATCCACTACATTAAGCCATTAACAAGGCTTAGAGTTTTATTGGATGGCCGCTCGTTCCTTTGGGTGGCGGCTCGTCTTGGCAGAGGCCGGAATAGTGGGAGTCGGTGCTTGAAACATTTTTATTAGTTAACAATGCTCTGACCAAGTTGCCAGTGTTGTTTTTATGATCGGCTATTTTGCTGTTAGGTTGCGGAGGGGAATGATTGGATCTTTGCACTCTGATGATGATGATAGCCTCTGCTACTGTATTTGTGAGTGTGGTCCTTAATCCCTTCTGCTGCGCTATAAAACCTTTTTTAGCTCAAGACCCAAAAGACACATGTGTTGTCTCCCCAGGACCCAAACGTACAGAAACCCTATGAATGTACGACTGAATGTACAATTTACAATTTACAAATTAGGCATTTAGCAGACGCTCTTAATCCAGAGCGATTTTACAATAAGCATTGTGAATGCATCGTGAATGAACCACTTAAGCCCTATATCAATAATGGTGAAAATAGCAGATCTACAAGCTCATAATGCGTTGCAATGCTTTGTAAGCTATTTTAGCAAAAGAGAAACTTTTTTCTTTTTTAATGAAAATATTTCATTTCGCCACCCACCCAACTCTAAACCCCCCGTCCGCAACCCAAATATGGGTCACAACCTATGCTTCATAAACACGTTCTAAACAGCTTGTATCTATTCTAGTCAGCTTGGTCAGTTTTAGGTCTTTCTCCTGGTCTGCAGTATTTAATTCTGCAACGCTAATGAAAAGCATGGGGCTTTTTATGCTGCAACGCTATGCTTATTCTCTGCGGGCTATACTGCTTGCAAACGGTCGGCTACAAGCTCCTGTCGTCAGTTTGAATTTAATTGTGATAATCCAATATCAGTGTTTTTCTGCTGTGGCTAATTGAAATGAAGTGGCACAACAATCCGCAGAGCTTTAAGTCGCTTGTGTTTTGGTGCTGACATTATCTGTGGGCCGCTTGTTCTGGGACTGGCAGCTGGACAAACGGTGCATTGTCGGCTCCTTCTCTTAAGATGGTCCCGGGCATTCTCTCTCTTTTTTAGACCGGGGGGAAGAATGCCAGCCTTGTCCCGACTAGGGTTACTTATCCCCCCACCCCTCCAGTGCTGAGTGCTCCCTCGGGGCAGTGACTCCAACCTTTACAAGTGACTGATGTCCCTCAGTGCAATTTCCTAGGTCTCAGTTTGTCACTCTTTGCCATTTAACTCAGGTGCTCTCCGTTGCGGCTACAAGGTTAGCCATGTCTTTGATGCAGTTTGGTGGGAAATCTCCCTCTCTCTCTGTGTCTCTGTCTGTCTCTATATCTCTCTTTCTCTCTCTCTCTGTACTTCAGCGATCTCTCGTCTCACCTGAGCTTCGGTTACACACAGGTACAGATGTGAATAAACTACATTATGCCACCTGACTGTTGGTTTGGATTGACAACTTCAATTTGGTGGATTTGCAATAATCGATTTATTCACGTTCCCATCGGCCCTTCCCTGTCATAAAGCTGTGGAGAGCAGGTAAACACAGCTTAGAGCAACCTGCCAGCCATGTGTACGTAGCGCTGCGCTGCCTCACATTCCAGACAGAGCTGTATTTGACCCAACGTCGGCATTTAGAATAGTTTGGTTTACGTTAAGCATGACACACACTTTCACTGTGGAGCCGATTGTTTTATGGGAATAAAAGCAAATCAACTTCTTGAATTTGTCACATCACAGGTGTCAGATATTCCTGATAGGAGTAGAGTAAGATGTATGTATGCATACAGACATGGGGATCTACAAGCTAGGGTTTGGTTATTGTGATGCTTGCTGCGGACCCTCTAGAAACTCCTCAAGGACCCCACTTTGAAAACCACTGCCTGACAGTGAGAGGATGTTTGTCCCTCTCAGTGTGGTGGTGATATTCCTGCTGAAAGATAAGCCACCCTGGAAATCAGTCCTTGTCTGCTGACCTGGCAGGAAACGGTAGCAACCAGGCAGACCCCCCCCCCCCAATACATCCCCAAATCCGCTCCACCAGTGCCTCTATGCTTTCCCTCTCGCTCCCTTTCACTTTCTCGCTAATGCTTAATTTATTAAACTTGGTCGCATGCTGGGGTCGTGGGCTGAAAATAGTCGATCTACAAGCTCACAGCATGCTGCGGGTTTAACCGCTGTGCTGTGTTCGCTCACACTAGAGGCTACAAGTACACAAGTCATGACGCAGGTGGCTTCCGTGGGCCATAAAATAAACAGGTGAAGAGTGGCATCCCAAGGCATTGAGGTGCCTCTTCGCTGCACCCTTGCCATTTAGCATTTAGTCACATACGTCAGGGTATGTCTTTAAAATGTCCTCCTTGGAGGAGGCATCTCACGCAGCGTTCTTAAGATAAAAGGAAGAAGCTGTCTCATTGTGTGGATTGTTTTTGCTCGTTGATGAAATTTGGCACACAGCCAAGCAGTTTTGTTTCAGCAGAATATGCAATTAAGTCTTAAGATGTTGAACACTGAGCACTGCTCCACTGATAAAATCTTCAAAGTGTGTAAAAAAGTGCCAAAATGTCATGTCTACTGAGAACGCAACGCATGCACGCACACACACACGCACACACACGCACGCACGCGCGCGCACACACACACACACACACACACACACAAAGTTTTCCTATTAAAAGTTTGTGGACTGCATCAAGTGGATTTAAAATACCAATATTGGTCATTGATCCCACACCATCGGAAGGTATTTTGCAGGTATCTGAATGCTTCTCTGTTGTTCAAGTCTGTCGAGAGTCAAGACCAGGCTTGTGGTGATATTCGATAATATCGAATTGCAACTTGCAACTTCTTCAACCTGAGCTTGTACTAGAACAGCATTTGCAGCAACAATCTATCCTTATGGGAGAACCAGGAATAGCAGCCTGGGGCTGTGGCAAGGCCAGGGAGGAGTGGGGTGGGGTGGGGTGGGGTCCATTCCCAGAACACACACCCACCCACTCACTCACTCAACAAGTCAACAATGCAAGCCTCCGTCCCCTGGTGACACATCCTGGGGAATACCGAGACAGGGTTATGTTCACCATCCCAAACGTCACAGGGTAGAAAATAATTTCTGACGAGTGATGCAAATGTTGAAATCGTGTCAACAAATAACGGAGACCCTGAGTAATGAGGAGAACATTTGTTCATTGAGATCTGGGGTCTAGATACAGTTACAACCAACTGCAGACGGGGGATTGGTCCACCACGTGCTTCAAGACTGTAGATGAACGAACCTGGAATAATTGCTTTTATCTTTAAGATAAGATAAAATATTTATGTAATCTCGTAATTTGTTAGACAACTAGGTCTTCATGTTGCAGAATTACATTTCATTGGATGGAATTTGGTTCCACACGTAACCTCAGCAATCCCCATTCTGATTCAGTAGACCACTTTAAGTTTTTTACATTGCCTGCTTAAGGTTCTTGTTTAAAATCATCTCTGTAGGGTGAAAACGGACACGGATAGACCAGCTATTAGTTGGTCTACCCGGAGATGTTCCATTCAATTACTACTACAACTATTACTTAGGGATGGGCGATATGACTTCAAATCGATATTAATTTAGGATTACTTCAAACGTTTGCCTCGATTACGATTAATGAGCGATTATCAAAACGCGTCGCTTCGCACTGCGGTTCGAGCTTGTAGATCTGCTACTTTTAATGCTTTTGTGTGACGCTGCAGTGTGATCAAGTAGGGTATTAATTTACGAAAAAACTCAAATGTAAAATATGGAGATAAATAGGTTTCTGCCCGACAGCAACGATATAATTGTCCAGCCCAAGTACTGTACTACTTCTACTACTGGAGCCTTCAGGCTGGTACCCCTGACCTCGGCTGTGCACTTGGGCTAAACTGAGCGCCTCTCCCCCCCCCCCCATGCGGAAGGAAGAGGCGGGTCGGCTGCTAGATGATGGACAGTCTGTCTGTCTGTGCCTGCCCTGCGGCGACCCCCCCCGGGGTCAGTGCGGGATCAAGGTGAAACGAGAGGAACACGACACAGGTGTCACATTAGTGACATCATCATGTCTCACCAGGGGGGTCACCTGTGTGGTCCGCACGGCGCTCAACAAGCCGGCGGCCAAGTCCGGACTCGCACAATGTCGCAATGCAGAGCGGGAGTAACTTAACGAGTCACAGAGGGGACACCTGATTACACTCCATTTCTGTCCTGGTGACTAATGCCCAAATTCCCGCTCGCCTTATGCCGGTGTCCCGTGGCTGACATTAGCCGATCTGCAAGCTCGCAGCGCTTCGCGCTGTGACGCGCTCTGAGCTTGCAGATCGGCTATTTTCGGTCGTGGTACACCCTGTGTACGCCGAAGTATAAATGGGGCTTAAGAGGAATGGAAGCCGGTGGAGGAACAGGCATGGGAGGCCTGCCAGGGACTCACGCCAGAGACACACACCGAGGGCCAGCAATAGAAGCACCGCTCAGCTGCAAGGCTCCAGCAACATTTCAGAGCAGATCTTCTTTCATGCGCGAGGGGAGATGACAAGTTCCCCGTTGGCCTGGGCCGAACCCCCCCCCCCCGCACCCCCCCCTTGCAAAATGACAAGCGCAGGTTTTTCGTGTCAACTCTGCAACCATCCATCCGTCTCCAATGGCCAGCAAACCATTTTAAAGGATGTAATAACTTGTGTAAATGCTAATATTAGTATCATAATTATTCTTTTTGGACTGGTGGTGAATGGTGATCAACAACTAATGAGCGATATCGGTAACGGAAACCAAAACTGTTCATATTGTAGTTTAGAGTAACACAAACGAAAGCTACATACAGTACAGGCTAATTTCAGATATCAACATTGCAAATGCCTAATGGAAAAACTAAATCAACTTCCAGAGGCGATACAGATATTGCATAAACATGTCTGGATAATTAATGTATGCCAACAAGTGTTGCACAATATTTATAGCCTGAACGTTGCAACCGGAAGCCTGGCTAGCAGTTCCTTGAAGCTATTAATGAGAGTCAGCCAAATGCTTTTGGAATTTGAGGCCCTATTTTTGACATGTACACTAAAACACACACGCACGCACACACACATGCACAATATGTTTTTGGCATTGAACATGTAAATAAAATAAAAACCTTTCTGTTTTGCCTTTTAGCCTATATAAACAAAACTGAAATATACAAATACATGACTGATAATGACTGGTACCAATAATCAAAATAATGTGCTATGGCCAAAATAGACCATATTTAATCATTTTATACTTAAATTGAAATTGTCTATATATTAAGTTAATGCCCAACTTGATCATACTGTACTAATAGCGTCACACAAAAGCATCAAAAGTAGCAGATCCACAAGCCGTTTTGAGCTTGTAGATCTGCGACTTTTGCTACTTTTTGAATTTGAATCCTGAAAAGTTAACAGTTTTGGACATATTGAGGTTTTCACGCGACAGACAAAATAAAAGGTTCAGTGTCTGGCTCAAGGGCACGCGGGTCAAAGAAGACGGATATTGACCCGACGTCTCACGGAATGGAACCTGTGACATTCCAATCACTAAAACAGGCTCTCTAAACAGGGCACCTTGAAAGACCTGTTTTTCTTTTTCTTTGCCTCTTATCTGATGGATTATTTCCTAGACTACTGTGTTCTATTCCTTCTGTTTATTGGGTCTTTTTTATGGACTTTCAGTTATGTACAGATCAATTGCAAAGCACCACACTGTCTTTTATTGATAGCCCATACGCTACCACCTATTAAATAATATAAGCATCGTGATTAGGCCTGCTCAGAAACCATCAAAGTAAAAACTAGGAACTAAGCTATGTTTTCATTTGTATGATACATTAAGATACTCTACAGATGTACTAGTTATGTTGTAATAACACACTCTACCAATACAGATGTACTAGTTATATTATATAAACATGCTCTACCATACAGATTGGTTAAAATAAAGGTGTACTCATTAAAAGTAACAGATTGCAGCTTTAATGCCTATAAGAGACAAGAATAAGTGCTGATCCTGTTGAATATTTGGGGGTCTACTGACTATCATTATAGCACTATAGGATAACACACCTGAAGAATGCTGCAAGGCAAACACACACACACACACACTGTGCTCTAAGTGGCAATTACTGAGCGGTAGCAGAGCGCTCATCCTAAACCACCTAGATCATTTTTAATTATATAGGAAGCAGAAGAACCATGCACCTGATATATGCAGTGAGTCACATACACAGTAGCTGAAACCAATCAAATGGCTGAGGCCACCTGAACAAACAAAGGGAAAGTAAATAAGTAGCCTTGGGAACCAACTGTTCCCGAGCCATGTGGCCCATAGGTCAGTAGCCGATCTCCATGTTTCTGTAGCGTGAGGTACAAGTACACCCCCTTGACATGATGCTAGTATGTGTCACATAGGGATGCAAATGATCGATTAATTCATTAATTGATAGTTGATAACCTTATCGATCGATTAATTGATAAGCTGCGTTTTTTTAGGATCAACAGAAATTCTTCTCCTAAACCGAAAATTTGTGCAGAAACATAATTGCCTTGATGTATATATTATTAACGAGCGTCAACGAGCATCAGCTGGACACACACCTCCCCTCTGCAGTGCTCCATGGGGTCTGTCTCATTTCTCTCCAAAAGCCCTGGAATATGATGGAATATGATTAAGGATTACTGTGATTATGGTAAGCTCACACATTCTTAATGGCAATTAATTTATTATAGATCAATTGTCAACATCCCTAATGTCACATGATGTACAATATACACCCCCTGGACATAATGCTAACAGGGAGGTATTGAGCATTGTTATAGCCTTTTGATATGACTCTTAAATGGCCTACTGAGCTGGGGGAGTATCTACTGGTCCCTGGCGGAGGGAAAACCACAGTATTTCTTCACCCAGCAGATGGCTGCTCAGATGGCTGTGATGAGCGCTCGGTGGCCTCTCTACTGGGTAGCCTCTCTACCCAATCAGCTACGGCCACCTAGAGCAGTGGTTCTCACAGTTGGGTCCGGGGACCGCCAGGGGTCCGTGAGGGGATTGAAGGGGGCGCCCAGTTAAATGATTTATTGTTCCATTTGTACCATTTTGAGTTAAAGCTGCACGGTGCACCATGTAACTTTCCTCTTCTACCCCAGATTTGAACCCGGTGTCCTGCGCAAGTGCTGTCATTTTTACCATTGAGCTCTGGGAATAAATGTAGTCTTCAGTTAAAAATCATGACACAATCTAAATGTCTCAATAGAAGAGCAGGGAGACAAAATGCAACCACCACAATTGTATATGTTAGATTGTATTAACATTCTCCATTATTGATTGGACAAAATTACATTTTATTCATAAAAGAAAAGTTATGTAGTGCCGCTTTAAATTTGTGTCAGACATAGAAATTGACATGAAATGGAGGTCCGAGGCCTAATGAATAACAAACTGCAGGTCCTTGAAATAAAGAAGTTTGAGAACCACTGCCCTATCGGTCCCCCAACGTGCTTATTTGCAGTGAAAGGTTCATTCACACTGGAGTGTCACTGTGTAGAAAATAGACTATGAACTGACAGCCGCTGTTTGACGTCACTGGTTTTTGTTTGTTTTAAGGTAGGATGGGTTTCAAGCCGCTCTACAGGTTCTTTGCATTTCATCTTATGGACGCTGTAAAATCCTGTGTTCATTTAGAGGTAGTGTAAGTGATATTTGATGGTGATATTGTTTCACAAAAAGTTAAAGCCATTCAGATGGTTAATCATTGCTATAGATAGTGTTTGCTCAATATCAGGGGTCTCCCTGTCTCTCCAGCTCACCCATGAGGCTGCTCATCTTTTATATCTGTTAATGTTGACTTAGCCTAACTTTGGATACCAAATAATCCAAACAATGACTAGCTTCAGCCTTTGATAATGCCTGCCACCATTCAGTATAGCCTAGCATAGGATGTGAGAGCAGTTGGTTTTTGGCAAGCCCGCCCGTTCAGCTTGGCACTCTGACACTTTGAATGCCACGTGAGTTGCCTGCCTGTTGCTAATTATAACTCCGCTCATATGAGAATGTGGGCGGGACAGGAGGACAGAGGCCCACTGGGACTAACTACTGTCACGATTATGACATTTTACATGACGATTCATTGTTGCTCAAATAATTGCGATTTAACGATTTAATTGTGTTTCTGTCATTGAACATTGGAACAGTATGAATAAAACATATTTGATTATTTGATTATTTGATTTTAGGCTTTGTAAGCAAACGTTGCACAAATAACAGATGTATATTTTATTCACCTTATTCCTATCCTTCTCTCCTCTTACGGGGGGGCACCATGAAACACTGAAAACCCCAGTACACGTCAAAACACATCCTTGGCGTTGTGGGCTTTGGATTGACACATGGCAAAACATGTCATTGGCAGTCAATGAGTTAAAGGAGAATTCCGGACATTTTAAGTGTTGTCTTTGATGTGTCGTTACTCACCTACCGACGTAAAAAGTGGCATTGTTTTTTTCCAGAGATTCCCCTGTCGTCAACACTGGTTGCTTGTTTCTCTACCTGGCAACACCAAGTTGCCAGGTTCTGGAGAGAAACAAGCAACCAGTGTGAAATCGTTCGGCAGTAGCGCTAGCCTCTCAGGAACTTTCAGCGCATGTTTGACTATCATGAGACTCTACAATGAGTAGTAGTAGAGAAAAAAATAACTTTGCATCGGTTATAATAGACGAATTTCCCTAAGCCACGCGCTCCCATTATGACAACGGAGGGGGTTGAAAAAATTACGACAGGGGAATCTCTGGAAAAAAACAATGCCACTTTTTACGTCGGTAGGTGAGTAACGACACATCAAAGATAACACTTAAAATGTCCGGAATTCTCCTTTAACATGGAAATCATTATGAGGAAAACAATAATTGCGACAATCTCAAATGATTGTGATTAGGCAATTATGTGATAATTGTACTAAGTACTGCTTCAAACACCCTCTCCGTTTGTCTGGTACCGTCCAAAACTAGAGGGGTTAAAGGGCAGGGCGGGGGGACCCCAGGTGTTCAATGGAGGCCCCTGTCACAGTGCTGGAATCTTGTGATTTTGAACTTGTGTTTGAGGGTACACACGCCATGGCTGGCTCACATAAACGTGTGACATTCCCAGATATTGTTAATGTGCTCCGGGGGCAGTGGTGGAAGAAGTACTCAGATTCGTTTTGAGTAAAAGTAGCAATATTTACCACAATATTAAAAACTTTACTTTGAGTCAAATGACCAAAGTATTGGCATCAAAATAATATACATACAGTATTGAAGTAAAAGTATCAAACTTTTTCAAAAATAGCGATGCGACGGGTTTTGTGAGGTTGTAGATCAGCATCTAAATAGGGCTAATGTCTGTTTTGAAATACTAATCTAAAGCTGCAAAGTAAGTAGTAACTTAAAGGTAGGGTAAGTGATTTATTTTGGTTAAAATAAGTGTTAAATAGCTCTATATTCTGATAGTACTCATTGCTATAGAGTGTTTGTTCAGTAAAAGGAGTCTCCTTGTCTCTCCAGCTCTTTATAAAACAGAAAATGCGTTTTCGTTTCATTTCCAATTTTATCCAATCAGGATAGAGAACTCAATCAGGATATAGATTAAACAAGTGAAATTGGAAGTGATGACACTAAGAAATGAGCAGGCAAAATTGGAACTGGAACACTATAAAAATGAAGCTTAAAAATTGGTACTTTCTCCTGATTGGCTGAGATTTTGACACCTACCGGAAAATGTATTTTCTGTTTATTAACGAGCTGGAGAGACGGGGAGACTCCTGTTACTGAACAAACACTCTATAGCAATGATTACTATCAGAACATAGTGCTTTAACCTTTTAACAAAATACTTTTTGTTTTAACCCAAAGCATATCACTTACCCTACCTTTAAGGTTTTCAAATAATTGTTGTGGAGTAAAAAGTACAATATTTTTTTATATGAGATGTAGTGGAGTAGAAGTATAAAGGATTGAAAAATGTATTTCTCAAGTAAAGTAAAAGTACCTAAAAAATAAAAACTACTTGTGTACAGTACATGAGTAACAATACTTGGTTACTTTCCACCACAGCCTGTATTCTGAGCTGTTTTCCAAACACTCCAGAATTGCATGGCATTGGGCTCATTTCAACAGCAGTCATAATGCTGTGTCAGGCCTGCATTGCATCTTGTGATGTCTCCATCATTAGTGCGACGCCACTTCATATTCAAACGCAAGAAATGTATGTAGCTGGCACGCACAGCGTGATTTGAGACCTTAGGCGTCGTTGTTATGAAAAGGATCCTTGAAAGAAGTACTCGCTAGCAGTGATGGAAAGTAACTAACCCCGTCAAGGACCGCTCAGGGTCCCTGGGCCCCACTTTGAAAACCACTGGTGTAAAACGCCTGGTATCTTCGTCTGTCATTGCCATTGTCAGAAGCAGGTGGTATAGCCTCTCCCTATTTGCTTCACATACATTACATACCCTGCCTTGTTTGGAGACTTACAGATCACAATGGTAAGCGTACACACACACACACACACACACACACACACACACACACACACACACACACACCCCTTGTACTGCGTAAAGCCATACCCTTGTTATCTAAACACGGACAACATTGGCAGCGAAAGCGAACACAGTTTACTGTAAGCAAAAGTAGCAATATCACAATATAAAAACAGACCGTTTTTATATTGTCTAATTTTCTCAAACTAGCCGAAGTAGGGAAATGGGGTTAAAGTGGTTAATTAGATTTTAATGCTAATATTAACCAATTTTGCCAGGGAACCCCTGCCTGGAACCACCCTTAAAGACCCCTGAGGGGGTCCCCGGACCCCACTTTGAGAACCAGAGATTGTTCACACACACACACACACACAATAGCCAGCCGTGCAGCCGCCGCCCCCGTATAGGCAGGTGACCTGTCACTTCCCTGTCCCCGTGGCCTCCTTCCCAGCTGCCTGCCAGCTCCTTTAATTGGGCTCTCCTCCAGTCTGTGGCGATCAGCTTACCTGCCTGGAAGGATCGTTATCTCCACAGCTTGCTCTGGAATTGCACCGGACAGTTTTTTTTTTCTTTTTAGAAAAAAAAAAAAAGGCGCCTTCACAAAGGCGTCACGCCATGAAAGGCACTCGGCTGTAAGGAAAGGAACGCTAATGGAAAAGATTAGGAATGGCAGCGGCGCAGTGCCTACTCAAATTAAAACGTATGTCCGTCCATAGCTGCTGACTAATTCAGGTTTAGAGGGCTGATGTGTTTGCAAACACATGCATGCATTCCTTCTCATGACATTTATTTGACATTATTGTTATTCTTTCTAATATCAATGTTATATTATCACTTGTGAGCTTGTAGATTTCCATTGCACGATACCATAGCCGCGCTACCATATAGATTCGGAGATGTTGATGAGATGAGGTTCAATATCTCTAGGAAACCTGGTCGTAATGTACCATTTTCAGTTTTGGATATCAGGCTATGGAGATGAAAAAAAAAGACAACATAAATCCTGAGGGCTTATCTCGTTAATGTTTCTATTATTTATCCATTTGAGTTGCTGGCTTTAAAGGTATCATGACATTCATTTTCACTTTTTTTATTTTCAATGTTTTATTTGGGGTTTTATGACCTCAATTACACCCAAAAAACCTGAACTTAGAACATTCAGTGGATTTTCTGTGGTCTGGGGTTTTCTGAATAATTAGGCTGAAAAGTAATCTGAGCTTGGCCCTTCGACAGTGAGGTCACAGTCGATTAATCCCGCCCACTCTCCTCCTCGCCCCTCCCCTCCCCTATCCTTTCCTTTGGGGGGGGCGGAGCAGAGGCGATGATTGACAGGCAAAATCCCTCACCAGCGACACCCGCAGGCAAAGATTTCTTTTTTCATTGCAGTTGAAAAGGCTTTAGAAATGTGAGAGAAAAACACCTGCCATGGATCACTGGAATGGAATTTTCACTTAAAACTTTTTGTACACTTTTGAAGGACCAGGACAAAGACTTTGAATGTGGTGTAAAAGTGAATGTCATTAAACCTTTAACTTTGTCAGAGTGGCCTGCCCTGCCGGCCAATTTGGCAAACGGAGGAAGCGCACCTGTCTTAAAAAGAGATCAATTTCCTCGATAACTCTTATCAATTTGTGTCAGTTAAAGATTACAGAATCAGCCCTTCACACTCTGGGGAACTATTGATTGATTAGCCAATACTTCTTCTGAGTAACGGCCGATCTACACCATACTTTTAAAGCGAGCGTACAGCGCGTTTGTTTAGATCCAAGTGATTATCAATGATACCGGCTACACCAGGCGCGCCGATACGCGAGTCCCCCATACGCAGACTTTTAAAATAGGACTGGATCTAAAAGTGCGCGTGTGCACGTGTGTGCGTCGTGTGTGCGTGTGTGCGAAAATTCTCTGGTGTGTTTCCACCGTAACTCATGCAGATTTCTCTTTAGCTCTGTGGTCATTCCTTTCACAGATGAGATAGCTGTGTAGGTTTTTATTAAATTTCCACAGTGTCTGTTGCTGCTGTGTTTCAGCAAACAGACGTAAACGCAGCTATAAACTATATTACTGTCGCTGTCGGGTGGAAAGCTTGTACAGTGTATGTCTAAAACCGTTACTTGTCAGGATATGAACTAATAACCTGTGTTCCAACTTCCAAAGGATCACAGGTTCAATATTTATTAAACCACTTTTAAGACTGTTAAAACACTCTCTGTTACATTATACTGTTGTACAATGAAGTAGGGCATTCATTTACCCCACCAAATACAAAAAAAACTAAAAAGTTGAAAAACTGAGATACAAGGGCGGAGTATTGAAGCCCCCCACCCGGGTCTCCTTGTAGAATAGGGTCTATTTGCCATTCCTACTAGGATTCTGGTGCCAGGTGTAGATTGGGTTCCTGTATAGTGGTTAACTGGCATATACAGAGCAGGCTATCGATCAGAACTCTGCCATGGAAACAGGAGGCAAGTGGGATCCAAATCCAGCTGCTCTGCTGCTGTGTGTTATTTAACAGCAGTTATCGTTCTTGGTGTGGACGGCCCTTTAAAGGACAACTTTGTTTTTTTACTACCAATGTTTATGTTTTAGCTTGTAATTAAAGTAAATATAAAAGATGAGTGTTAAAAAAAAATCATTTACTGCTTTCTCTAGTTTTAGCAATTTTTGTGATATTTTTTTACACAATAGCCTGGCGATTTCTTTATTATTATTTACAGTAGCTCTTCTAGCCCCCAATAACTCACATCTGGCCATCAAAGACCACGGGACCTTTTTTATTGTGTAAAAAAGACATATTTAGCCACCTGCCCGAATGCCCCCGCCCACTGTAAAAAAAGATCGGGAAAATTGCTAAATCTATTGAAAGCAGTAAATGAAAACACTCATCTTTTATTTACTTTAATTACAAGCTAAAACATAAACCTTGGTTGTAAAAAAACAAAGTTGTCCTTCAAGGTTTTCATCATTAGACCTGTTCATGGGAAGGTGAAGTGGGTGGGTGAGTTTGATGGGGGAAGGGGTGTGTGTGTGCACCTGGGACAGTGTCATTTGAACCAGTGGTTCTCAACCTGTGGGGATATATTGTAAGTGGGCCCTCAAATAATTGGCAAAACACTAAGATTTATAAAAGATACATTCATATAAAAACATGTATAAAAAAATGTCATGGTATTTTTTTCTTTAAAAAGTAGAAAAATAGGTAGATGAATAGGAACTTAAGGTATACTACATTGGTTCCATTGATGTAAGCCGGAACGCAATTGATTGACTGATAAAATAAACATGCTCTGAAAATGCACGTGGCCCAGCCATCTGAGCACTATTCGTCTGCCTTTTTTTTTCTCCCCTGTTTAGCTTCCCGACAACCCCTCCCTGCCTCTCCGTTCCCCTGCGGATCGGTTCATATCCACTGGCCTCCTTCCTCCTCCTGGCAGAGGAGTGAAGGACCTTTCTCACTTGCACCCTCTGAGCAGTGTTGCCAGGTCTGCTTATTATAATTTCCCCCCCAAGATTGTATTTGAAAATAGCAGATCTACAAGCACACAACGCGTCGCATCGCGACGCGTTGGGTGCTTGTAGATCTGCTATTTTCAAATAGCTGATGTATGTTTAAAGTGCTCATGTGGCCCATAGTCGCTTCTTTTGGGCTTGTTTTCCTAGACCTGGTTGCTTGTTTCTGTCACAGAGTCTGGCAACACTGCCACTGAGGTGTGGTGGTGCAGGTGGAGTGCAGGGAGTGCTTGCGGGTACAATGTAGGGCTGGGCAATTAAGATTAAGGCTTTTTTAAATCATATTTTACAATTTCTTGTATATCAATAAATCAACATGAATAATTCTAATGGATTTTTCTAATAGATTGAGTCAACCCCAAGATTTGATAGTCTGATCAACCCCTTATGCTTTGGTGTACAGCAAGGTCGTGTAAAATAGTGAGACTAGCCGATATACACGCTGAAGGATGAGCTTGTGGATCAGAAATCTTCACAGATTATCGCTATTTTAGAACATTTTTTATTTTACATTCGATGTTTTTTTTATGATGAATTAAATCAGTTAGTTGGATTAACTGTTGCACCTGTAATATTTACAGTACAGAATGTCAGAGAACTGTGGGGGCAGTGTAAAAAAAGGAAAAGCGTATAAAATAAAATTTAATTTTAAAAGTTTGAAATCATGTTGCTATTGGTTAGAAGTCAAATGGCCCTGCGGCCTAGTACAGTATGACCTCCAGCAGGGATGGGCATGGTGGACAAATGGGATTTAATAATCATACGTGGACAGCACAACAGGCTATATAATGTTACCACAGCCAGACCCGCTGCCTGTAATTGCGGGGCAAATTTCATTCCGTTTCAATCGGCCGCTGCAGCTGATGTTTTTTTACGTGATCTGTAAAATGTTGATTTGGTCATAATTGTAAAACGTAATGTAGACTGACTCATCATTACGATGTGGTTTATAACCACAGCTGGCCCCCACGTTTTACCACTGTGTGTTTTCCCTTGCTATGGTGGCTGCTCTAGACCACAGCCGTCCTCCTCTTCTGGGTGATTCAGGGGTCACGACAGACAGCGCCTCATCTGTTTCCATCTGCTTCTGCGTCTTCCTCAGTTACTCCATGTAGCCAGCCCACCACCAGCATGTCCTCTCTCACCGCATCCGTAAACCTCCTATTTGGCCTTCCACTTGCCTGGCAGCAGCTCAGCATCCTTCTCCCAATGTTGGATAACGCAGAAACCTCTCCATATTTTAACCTTTTTTGTGTTTTTTTCGTAAATTAACGCCCTACTTGATCATACGACAGCGTCACACAAAAGCATCAAAAGTAGCAGATCTACAAGCTTGAAATCGAGGTTGTAGATCTGCTACTTTTGATCGTTTTTGAATTTGAATCCTGAAAAGTAACAGTTTTGGACATACTGTATGAGGTTTCCACCAGACAGAGACGATAAGATATGTCCTTTATTGATCCCGCAAGGGAAATCCAGTCGCCAAAGGCAGCACAGCAGCTTAAAAGATACAGTCACAGGGCAAAAATACCGTAGATACAGCGGGGTATCACACTCAAACGGCTAACGGCACAAAAGACAGCCTGTGTGTACCCTTGGGGAGGATGAATCTACAGTCCTTTCCTCTCCTTCTAAAACTCCCCACAATCTCCCATGTTGGAGGGGTTGTCCATGATGTTATACCCCTCCTCCCTCCTCTGCCCATGTCCAAACCATTGCAACCTTGCTTCTTCTTGTTTTATCCCCAAAAACCTTCAAACCTGGGCTGATCCTCTCATGTAGTCATTTCTGCATCAGTAGCTCTCAAACTTTTTCGTGTCAAGGCTCCCCAAATTGATATATGTTTGGTCGCGGACCACCGGACCCCCATCTGATATGTATTTGAGTAGAAATGATAAAGTATAAAAAAATGTAAACACTCATGTCAAGTAAAAGTACTTCAAACTTTCAGTAAAGGTACTTTCCACCACTGCACACACCGGCACGTGACTAAGTATAAAATCAGTCTTAATGCGGGCCATGGTTACTTTCTCCTTTTTATTAACCTATTAAGACCTGAGGCCGATTCCAATGCCTTCTAAATCCTAACAGTTTTCTGAAACACTTATGTTGCTATAATATCAGTGGTTCTCAAACTTTTTCATGTCAAGGACCCCCAAAAACGATGTATTTGGCCGGGGAACCCCATCTCAAAAGCTCCAGGGACCCCCCAGAAGCAAAGATTTGAGGTACAAATGTTCGCTTTAAAAATATACATTATTCAAAGATTTGCAGTTTTGCACGCTACTATGAGCTTGTATGTCTGCTATTTTTGAATAGCCAAAGTATAAAATAATGGTTATCTAAAATGACAGATGCTTTGCCGGTCTTAATGGGTTAATTGCTACAGAGAAGCAGAACATCACAAATGCAATTTCCTTGCAGAGAGAGACTAGTAGAACAGCTTCAGGCTGCAATCATCTCCAATAGCGCAGCGCGAAGCGCAGCCCTAGATAATCCTTTACTTTCCCCATTGACTATATTTCCTTTTTTATATTCTGCCTTGTAAGCGTCTTATCCTCTCCTCCGTGTTGCGTGGAATTTCAGCTCTGTGATGCGGTAGCTCGTCCCGGCCTGTTTTAATTGTTGGCATTAAAGCCTGTTCCTCTAAGAAATATTTGTAATCACGCTGGGTGGAATGTAATAATATTGGATAATTGTATTTTATTATGGCAATTTTTTAAAAGCTATTTCTGCTTAATTAGAGAGAGAGAGTCTTGAGAGATAGCCTAGCCTATGAACGGGAAGGATTCCATACCTGGATGTCGTGTGATGTAGTTGGTTGGAGAATCACTTTCTCTTTTTGCTGCTAATAACACTGTGTGTGTGTGCGTGTGCGTGTGCGTGTGCGTGCACCCACCGCTTTAGGTACACCTTGCTAGTACCGGGTTGGACCCCATTTTGTAGATCGGCTATTTTCGGCAAAGAGCTTTGGTATAGAAGGAAAAAAGAGCAGCAGAATTCTGACTATCATCCGAATGTCACAGCATAAATTGAGACTCATCAGACCAGGCAATGTTTTTCCAATGTTCTATTCTTCTTTTGTGAGCCTGTGCGAATTGTAGCCTCAGTTTCTCGTTCTTAGCTGTTTACTTTCTTTTTCCATATGACATCTTACTGTTTATCACTGTTACTATGCTGCTGCAGTGTCCAAGAAAGACGAACAAAAGGACATTTTACTTTGATGTACAGTATCATTCTGTACACAAGACGTAACAAAGATAAAGAACCTTTAATCTTGGAGCCTTGTGTTTATGTTGTGGTCCGTTTGAGCCACAAAGGACACACTATTCTGGACAAATCTCTTTAAAACTCTGACCGTTTTGGGGTAAAAAAAAAAGTGTTTTGAAAAGCGGAGTGGTGCTTGAACGGTGGTTCTGTTACGACGTCAGTGTCTTTTCTTTTGATGTGTCCTTTTACTTGACACTCTGCTCCGATGACTCAGGACTTGACATGGTGCCCAGTAAACATAGAAGGATAGTTTCTGCTCCTTTATATGGTTGTTGTGAGAGAGTTGTGAAGGCCTCAGCTTGGCTCAAGTGTCTTCTCTCTCTCTCTCTCTCTCTCTCTTTCTCTCTCTCAATCTCTCTCTCTCTCTCGCTCACACAGACACAGACAAGGCAAAGAAACCTAATGTAAACCACTTAATGTAAACAGTAACGTTGCCTTTCTGCCACAGGCCCCCCCCCCGTTCACAGACGGATGTATTTGATTCCATTCATGGCGTTGGAAGAGGGGCCCAATTGGGGCTGGGGGGGGGGGACCCTACGTAATTGAATTAGATGTCATGCACCTCCTTTTCTAGCTGGGAGGGCCGGGCTAACCCTCCCCAGAGAGGGTGGGCTGACGGTGACGGCCTTGTATAGAAGACAGACCCAGAGGCATCAGTCTGTCTGCGGTGTGTATCTTTAGGATAATTTATACCAGTCACACAAACACTTTTTGTGAATGTATGTCATTTTTGTCAAGCGACATGGCCGTGCGCCAAAGTATAAATCGTGTGTGTGTGTGTGTGTGTGTGCGTGCGTGCGTGCGTGTGTGTGTCTGCAGGATGTGTTTTGGTCTGTCTATCTGTGTATATCTGTGTGTGTGTGTGTGGTGTTTGATTTCCAGAGATTGGCCAAAGCTTAGCCAAGATAAATGGGTTTGTCTGGACACAGGACTCTTGACCCCTTCACCCCTTGGTGGGGAGGCCAAGCAACAACTGGTGTGTGTGTGTGTGTATGTGCGCGCACGGCAAAGCAACAGCTGCTCAGCAGATGTCGTGAACTCTCTCTCAAGAAAGGAGAAAGCCAGTGAAAGAAGAGCCCACCATTGAAGACAAAGAGTGTAACTTAATACGCCGGGGCTCAGGGGTCTTTTTTTCATATCCAGACACCCACACTTAGGAAATGTAGTTCCACCTGGCCACCCAGGATACATTAAAGTCTACCAAAAAAAAAAAAATATCCCTCAAATGTGTTTATCAACACAGAGATATACATGTACATTTCAGTTTTCTGTGTGGACCCATAGCTTTAAACTATAGTTGTTTTTTGTGACGTGGAAGTTATTTACTAGGTCTTGGTCACCATGTGTGCTGGTTACTGGTCATGTTGTAGAAGAGGTGAGACAGGCAGGCAGGGTGGTGTTATGTTTCAGGGTCCATTGTTTGGCAGCATGGCCTTGTGTCCCTCTCTGCACTATTGTCTGCTGGTCCATGTACATGAGCTTCTGTAATGTGTGTGTGTGTGTACTCCAATTACTATAGTTGTGAGGGACAGATGTCCCCACATGTTTGGCTGCATTTTAGAAATGGACCTTGTGAGGACAATTTTCGAGGTTCTCACAAGATCATTTTTTTAAAATAAAATTTAGTTGAGCTTCCAAGGAAAATATTCAGGTTAGGATTAGACATTTAGACGTTAGGTTTAGGGGTTAGGGTTGGAGTTATGTTGCTGCGACACATTTAACCCTAACCCTATTTTTTGTGCGCGACACTGGTCCACAGGTAGTGTAACTCAGGCTTTATGGTTTAGGGTTAAAATGGCAAAGAAAGAACAAGTAAAGTTGCATAACATAATGGCCAATACGGCGGTCTGGCCGATATCAGTCGGCTATTTCAAACAACACTATAGTAGCAGGCGGCCATTGGTCCCTCAGTGCCAACTAAATTCAGCTGTGAACTATTTGCTGAGTCGGTGGACATTCGGCATTTCCAAAGCTCTGGGAACTTTATAAATATACCGTTAGGTGCAACATTCCCGACCGTCTCCAAATTACATTTAGGAGCACAGCATGGACCGCAAGCCATCCCATAATAAACCCCTGCTCTAATGCTCCTTAATTAAACATGATGCATTGATATACTGCAACAGGCTCTGTCTCATAGCGCCGAGTGCAACGCTATGAGCTTGTAGGTCAGCTATTTTTTTTAAATCGTGATTTTTTTTTGTTGCAAATCTTTGAAAATATATTCTACAAATGTCTTCTAAATCCTAACAGTTTTTTGACAAAACATATCAGTGGTGCTCCAACTTTTCCATGTCAAGGACCCCCAAAATGATATGTATTTGGCCGCGGACCCCCATCTCAAAATATGTTCCAGGTTCCAGGGACCCCCCAGAAGCACAGATCGGAGTAAAAAATGTTAGCTTTAAAACGTATACATATATATTCAAAGATTTGCACAAATTGTCACGATTTTTCAAAAATAGCAGATCTACAAGCTCATAGCGTGGCACTCGGTGCCGCGCTATGAGCTTGTATATCTGCTATTTTTTAATAGCCAAAGAAATCTTAAAATGATACAGCTGCGTTCCCGGTCTTATAGGGTAAATAAGGTCTAAATAAGAGCAGACCAAGTAAACAAAAAAGGTTTAATCTGAAACACAATTTTACACAATATAGAGGGGGGGTCCCTGCTTCATCTCTCTCTCAGCTAGGGGGTCCTTGGCCTGAAAATGTTGAAGACCCCTGAAGTAGGGCATTAGTTTACGAAAAAAAAATCACAAAAAGTTGATACATGGAGATGCGATGTTTCCACCCGACGGTGACGATATAATGGTCCCTCCAAGTTGTGTCCTTGGGGTACTGGCTGCACTGTAGCGGGACAAGGACGACCCGATCCCTTCATTCTGTCACAATCAGCAAAGCGCTCCGACCGCCGGATTCAGAACAGCACATCGATGAAACCAGACACTCAGACCTTTAAAAAAAAAAGAAAAGAAAAAAATACACAGTGACATGATGCATTTCAACAACTGCTCTTCAAAAACAAGTCACAGAAAAGGGACAGAAAACCTGCCATTAAAACGGCCACAGCTCTGATTCCTGGAAGCAGAGGGTGAAATTGGAGGAAGAATGACTACTGGAAAACTAGTTGAAATTACATAATGCTTCTGGTCCTTCAGGACAGAGGGATTTGGACGTTTTGACCAACTTAAAGGGATAGTTCACCCCCCCAAAAAAACCCATGGAGACTTGAATTCATGGTTTATTTTTTTGTTTTTGTCGCATTCCTAAGCCAATAATTTGATGACCACCAGCGGACCGACCGGTAGGCAGCGGTTCCGGTAGGAGACACAAAGGAGACTCTTTGTGTTTCCTACCGGAACCGCTGCCGGTCATCAAATCATTGGCTTTAATATCCATGAATTCAAGTCTCCATGGGGTGACTAATCGATAGAAAGAATGTCATTTTGGGGGTGAACTATCCCTTGACTTAAAGTTTAAGTCATGTACACTTTGTCGAACACCGGATAGCGGAAAAAAATACACGTTTTTTTGTATAATTAAAACCGAAATAAATAAATAGGGACAGCGGGTTGAAAGTGGTCGAATCATAGCAAAACATCAGGGGTCCAGCAGCTTTGCAGCACAAGGCTGAGTGAAACCCAGTGATTGTGTGGTGTCTTGTGCCACTCTCTCATGGGTCAGTGCCACCATGCTAGATACGCAATTAGCTAAATGGGTCCATGCGATGCGGGCTTCAGTAAATACAGGGGAAGGGGGTCCTCTGTGTGTGCTCAGGGACCTCATTACTCCCTCACTGGGGAGTCAGGCCACCTGCCTGAAACTGCACTCATCACATCTAGATTATATTGAGCCTTTCTGGTGGTGACTGCAGTGATGTCAGCCTGTTATACACACACACAGTGAAGACTGAAGACATGACGTCTTTCTCTTTTCAAAACAAATACAGATGTTTCATTTTGACCAGCTGTTGTAGGCCAATTGTGTGCGTTTTTTGCGCTGCCAAACACAAGTCTGACTTTCACCAACAGGCGATCAGGAAGATGATGTTAACTTAACACACGTTCACTGCTGGTAGAATCAAGTAGGGCACCACTGCAGTGTTATGGACTCAATACAAAGTGTGTGTGTGTGTGCGTGCGCATTGTGTAGCTGCATAATGTCATGAATAGAGCTGGTGATGTGAGAATTCATAGCGAGCAACTTTTATTAACCCATTCAATCCGGGAACGCATCTGTGTCATTTTAGATTTTTAGCCATAACCATTATTTTATACTTTGGCTATTCAAAAATGGCAGATCTACAAGCTCGTAGCGCGGCACCGAGTGCTGCGCTACGAGCTTGTAGATCTGCTATTTTTGAAAAATCTTTGCCTCTGGGGGTCCCTGGAACAACATATTTTGATGGGGTCCGGTGGCCAAAAACATATCATTTTTGGGGGTTCTTGACATAAAAAGGTTTGAAAACCACTGATATAACAACACAGTTTAGAAGACATTTGTAGAGATTTGCACACATTTTCATGATTTTTCAAAAATAGCGCAGCACTCTGTGCTTGTATATCTGGTATTTTTGAATAGCCAAAGAAATCTAAAATGACAGATGTGTTCCCGGATTGAATGTGTTAAAAACGTCAAGGTGTTTCCACCTCATTGTCTGACTGCTCCCCGCATGAAATAGTTGATAGATTGAACAATGAAGTCTCCTGCAGCATATTGTGTTGCTCTGCTCTCTGAGATCACCAGCGGTGATATGCCCCTGAACTCCACCTCTGGAAACCCCGGTGGTCGAGATGAGGTTCCCACCGCAGTGAACTACTGGGAATGGAAGCAGGAATGTACTCCACGCAAAGAAACAATGCAGTTGCTCAGGAGGTTAGAGCGGCCACTTCGGAGCCGAAAGGTTCCTGGTTCGATCCCCGGGCTCCTCCTGACTTTGTGTTAAAGTGTCCTTGAGCAAGACGCTGAACCTCTAACTGCTCCCGATGAGCAGGTTGGTGCTGCTGTCGGAGTGTGAATATGTACCGCTGTGTGTAACACGTCATATGTAATTGTTATTGCTGTGTGTGTGTGTATGGGCGAATGTGAAGTACATTGTAAATGTGGGTCCTATCTCTTAAACGTAGGTACAGTTTAAAGCACATTTGAATGGTCAAAAAATAAATGGACCCGTTCTATTTGTACACTCTTAGAGTTAAAATAAGTACCTGAGGAATTTACAGTGTAGATTTGGGTTCCAGACTTCCAGTATATAGTTTAGTTCAGTGATACCTTTTTTTTTTCTCCCCAAGACCCTCAGTTTGATATATATTTGGCACGGATCCCCCATTAGATTTCTTTGTATCTCTGGGATGAGATCCCAATCTATAGTGTCAAATCCACTGTGTTAATTTAACTCCATTTGGTTCCATTTGTATACTCTTTAGCGTTGCAGACACATTTTGACATTGAGATACAGTGATTTCAATATTGTAATGTATTGTTCTTCTTGTTCAGATCACCTCCTTGGTTGAATGTTGGCACTGCTACACAGATTTCCATCTCACCTAACATCACGTCACATCCCCGGATATCGGATAGTGTTTCCCACAACTGAGAAAGATTAGTTAGGAGTTGTTGTTTTTGGTTGTTTTTGGTTTTGGCCCAAAGCAATTAGCCTCCAGCTCAAGAGTAGAGGATTACAGGAATGCAGAAGTCTCTTCTATTGAAGCACAGATAAGGTTTCTCTTTGTTTGTCACATTCGTTCAATGCTCACATGTATTCTCCTTCAGGCAGAGGCCTCTCAGAATTAAGCCACCTTCATTATCAAGACACACAATGTCTGTTCTTTCCCGGGATTCAGTTTTGTCGGCAGTGGCCTTGTTCGGTGTGTGAGAATGGTTTATTTATCTCCTCATTCTGCGTGGGTTTAGTGCAAATAAAATCACCATTAGCCGGGAACCTCAATGTCACCTAATTACCATGACTTTCAAATGTAACAGCACATGTTTTCCAACTTGATAGCATGCTGTTTAAAACCCAAACATAATGTAACTGCTTTTCTTTTGCTCATTAACCACTTTAAGCCCTATTTTTATACTTGTTGTGTTAAAATAGCTGCAAAATAGCTACTGCACAAGCTCACAATGTGTCGCGTCACGCCTCATTGCGTGCTTGTGACTTCCATTGAAGTTAGAACAGAATCAAAAATGATAAAAAACGTTAAAAAGAATAAGTGGAGATACTTCTATGTCCTACTTGCAAGATAGAGATAGACAGAAAGTAAGTTTTCAGAGGTGATTTAGGATGACACTGACTTTACCAGCCTTAAGCCTAGTTTATGCTCGGTTGTGCGATGGTTTTGCACTCTGTACGCTGTAGGTCGGCTATCCTCGGGCGCGTGACGAAGTATGAATTGGGCTTTAGATTCTCAGGTAGGATTTTCTTCTTTTCTTAATTTTGGCCCCAAAAGTGATATTTTAGTGCTTTAAAGTAAGTATGTAACTTTGCCCTGTGTTTACGTAATGAAAAAATATATAAAAACATGAATTTACCCATCATTTCCCTCTATACAGTAGCAGCAGTCATCAGCCACTAGAGTAGTGTGGTGGTGTTTACCTGCAGGAACACATTGCCCTCTTGCTGTTTTTTGATGTTTTCACTGTTTGTTCTGGTATCCCCAAAACATCCCCGTCTACCAAAACAAACAGTGAAAACACCAAGATACAGCGAGAGGGCAATGTGTTCCCCCAGGTAAACACCACCACACTACTCCATACTGTAACTGCTGGTATAGAGGGATATGATTGGAGATATTGTTTTTATGCCTTTAAGGGTGTAAACTCAGGGCAAAGTTACGTACTATGCCTTTAAGGGTGGCAATGTCAGGTCGTTTCAAACCACTTTGTCAGATTGGGCTTAACCACTTAAACCCCATATTGACCGGAGTCCCTCAGGGCTCTATACTAGTATATATATCCATTATTGTGGGAGAAGACTTTTGCTGAAAATAGCAGATCGACAAGCTTGTGAGCTTGTCGATCTGCTATTTTCCTGCGAAAGCCTTCTCCCACATTAAGGATGCTGGGGTTTTAAGTGGTTTAGAAGCCGAAGAAACGATGAACCAACACAAACACTCTGAGTGTGCCCCACACTGCCACTAGCACAGAGGAGATGGGGCTGCAGGTTGTAGCTGTTAGCCTCTGAGCTGGGCTATGCAGGGGTGGAAAAAGTCTGATGACAGAGGTGGAAAAAGTACTCAACATTTTTATTTAAAGGTAGGGTAAGTGATATTTTTTGGTAATTATTTTGTTTTTGTTAAAAAGTTAAATTAAAGTACTATATTCTGATAGTAATCATTGCTACAGAGCGTTTGTTCGGTCACAGGGGTCTCTCCAGCTCTTTAGTGAACAGAATATAGTACGTTTTCAGGTAGGTGAGGACATTTAAGTCAAAGGAGAGAGCACTGAAAATGCATTTTCTGTTTAATAAAGAGACTCCTTTTACTGAACAAACACTCTATAGCAATGAACACTATCAGAATATAGAGCTATTTAACAGTCATTTTAACCAAAGTAAATCACTTACCCTTCCTTTAAGTAAAAGTATCAATACTGCAATGTAGAAATGCTCTGTTACAAGTTAAAGTCCGGAATTCAAAATGTACTTGAGTAAAAGTACAAAAGTATTGGTATCAAAATGTACTTAAAGTACTCATTATGCAGAAGGTCCCATTTCACAACTTTTCAAATATATAAAAATCTCTTGAAAATAGCAGATCTACAAGCTTACAATGCGTAGAGGCTATTTTCAAATGGCCAAAATGTATATAGGGCTGAAGTGGGTAATGTATGTTTTGTAATAATACTCAAAATCTACAAAGTAACTAGTAACTAAAGTTTTCAAATAATTGTAGTGGAGTAAAAGTGCAATATTTGCCTCTGAGATGTAGTGGAGTAGAAGTAAAAGTACAGAAAATTGGAAATACTCCAGTAAAGTAGAAATGCCTCAAAATGTTACTCAAGTACAGTACTTGAGTAAATGTACTTAGTATATTACTTTCCACCACTGTCTGCTGAATAAGCAGCACATCAGCTTCAGAGCACAGATCACTTACAGCAATTAGCGGCCGCTGGCTGGTGTCGGCTTTCATCAGAATGCAAACGTTGTTATTTGACAAGCGCAACCATACAATATAACAACAAGATGATAAATAAGGATATAAGTAATAATACTGGATTTAATGAAGTAAAAAAAAACTACGATTATAGATGAGATAGAAATAAACTTGAAGTACAGGCAGGTGTGATACAGTACATCCCTTAAGGCAGGTATAATGTCTTTATCAGCAGTGTGACATTTGCAAGAAGCAGAAGTCGCATACAGTACATCAAAGCCACCTGTCTATTTCACTTTTGAGCAGCTTCTCTGGGTTCTTACAGTTATATTTATTGAGTTTGTCATGCCTTCTACACTGTAGAATCTACAGTCATGTGCCTTATAATGAACCTGCTTCCTTGGATATAGAAAAAGAGTACCGTTAGTTTGTTCATGACACATTGATCGCTGTGTTCATTGTTTTTGTGTTACAGTAAAAGCCTCCGTGTTTGATTTATCCATCTGTAACTCAGATTGTACAAATATAGCAAATAATATATTAATAATCAATTTATTTTACAGCACTTTTCAAAAGCAAGTTTACAAATTGCTTCACAGACAAATAGAGGGGAACACTGTGCTAATATGCAATGTAGTCAAGAAATAGGAACATAAAAGAGACTAAGAACAAAGGATAATTAATATAAGAGTATGAATAAAAGCATAGTCTTGCCGTCCATTTATCAAAGAATTAAAAATAAATATGTTGGCAATCTATGAATTCAAGTTTATTCTAATGCTGCACTCACAGAAAGTCGCTCTGGACCCGTAATCCTCTGTGTTAATCTGTCCATTTTTAACTCACATTTGTGCACTCTCTGAGTTAAATGAACACTGAGGAGTTTTACGGCGTGCCAGTAAGTCCCTGGGTTATTGTAGGGACTCGGTTATGGTAGGGGGAGCTGGAGAGTTTTTTGCGGTCTAGTGCTTTTCCCTGCTGACGTGGTTCCACCTTGAGAGGGTTGTCTGGCATGTCCCCCATCAGTCACCATGCTGTCACTGTGACTGTGGGTCTGTGCTGTGGGGGCTGCAGCCCATGTCATTAACACTGGCTGCAGACAGACACACTGCCCCAGTCCCACACATATATACAGTAGATCTGACACAGCGCGCTAGCGCAGAGTGAAATGTGAGGTTTAATGTTGGTAAAACAAACACACACCATATATGGTTACATATGCCATGGAGTTAATAGATTGAAGGCTCCCATGCTTTTTATCCAGAGCCAACTTCCAGTGAGTGTTGCTAGATCGCTAACATTACAGGTAACAAGGGTTTTAGGGCCATAACGTTATGAAAATATCCTTGTGATCCTACTAGATTTTTGTAAGAAGGAAGCCTTGAGACTTTTGGGAGAAGAAAGTGAAGAGAGATGAGAGCTGTGGAGAGAGAGAGGCACAGGGGTGCATTTTTGTTTCAAGATGATCGGATTCAACTTCAGAATCGAGAATCAAGGTTCATTTGTCGTTATTCGTACAGGTACAAGCAGTGAAATGCCAGTGTGTGAAATTCACAAAATACTGTGCAACGTCAACATAACAGTAGCGATAATAAGAAAAATAATAGATAAGACAAGAAAAGGCTAGGAAAAAATGAGGATAATTGCAGCAAAAGCAACATCAGCGGAAGAGTGTGCAATAACGCAAACCATGTTCTGTATCGGGTAAATACCTTATACAATAGCAGTAACCTCAACATAATACTAGAGAGAATGCAATATGGCATAACCATGTGTACATAAACCATGTATATTTAGACATTGTGTGCAATGTGATTTATTGTCACATCGTGGGTTTACAGGTGTAAAAAAGTGTCTGAAATTCTTTGTCATACAAGGTCTGTCATTTGTAGTTGTAAGGAATGAATAGCAGATCTACAAGTTCAGACATTTTGTGCCAAATGTTCACTGTCTTGGGCAGATGAGAGGCATGACTAGGTATCAAAGCAGCAGGTATCAAACGTATACTCAGGGACAGCCCTACGGTGTGAGCTTGCAGATCTGCTATTTTTGGCATGTGACACCGGTGTACAACTAAGCATAAATCAGGCTTTATGTACTGTACCCCTTTATGTACTGTACTCCTTTATGTACTGTACTGTACTGTACCCCTGAGGTACTGCTTGTTCTGGCTGTCCATACGGTATTATATATTAACCCATTCAATCCGGGAACGCATACCGTGTCTTTATTTTATTTTTTAGCTATAACCATTCTTTTATACTTTGGCTATTCAAAAATAGCAGATCTACAAGCTTGTAGTGCGGCACCGAGTGCCGCGCTACGAGCTTGTAGATCTGCTATTTTTGAAAAATCGTGAAAATTTGGGTAAATCTTTGAATATATATATATTTTGGAAACAACATTTTTAACTCTATATTTTATGTTAGCTTAAAAAAATATATATATTCAAAGATTTGCACACATTTGCATTTGCACTCGGTGCCGTGCTATGAGCTTGTAGATCTGCTATTTTTGAATAGCCAAAGAAATCTTAAAATCACACGGATGCGTTCCCGGAGTGAATGGGTTAATAACCATATAGTGCTGTTGCAGATATTCTACTGCTCTTGCTTGTACAGTACACCTGCATTTCTGGGTTCCAGCATCACTGGAAGGCAATGTAGGCCATGACGCTACTGCCTCACCACCTGTTCCAAAGCATTTCATTCCTGGAAAGTTTCACTGCAAAGTCTTTACTGCACTGGTTCTCTTCTCTACGTGGGGGTCCGGGGACCAGTGGTGTAAAGTAACAAAGTACATTTTTTACTCAAGTGCTGTACATGTTTTGAGGTACTTTTACTTTACTGGAGTATTTCCAATTGTCTATACTTTTACTTCTACTCCACTACATCTCAGAGGCAAATATTGTACTTTTACTCCACAATTATTTGAAAACTTTAGTTACTTTGCAGATATACATTATAAAACATACAGTAACCACTTTAGCCCTATTTGATACCTAGGCCATTTGAAAATAGCCGATCTTGTAGATCTGCTATTTTTAAACATTTTCGTACTTTAGGTAAGGGTCCATCTGGTCATAATAGGTGAAGCGAAAAAAATAAAATAAAAAATCTTATAGGCTACCATTTTGTGAAAGTAGCAGATCTACAAGCTTATGACACGTTGCAAGCTTGTACTGTAGATTGGCATTTGGTGTATATGGGGGGAAAAGAGGGGACCAAATATCTACATGCTCACAACTGGTCGTGAGGCGTTGTGAACTTGTAGATTGGCTATATTCGTGAGACACTGTCGTACGATTAAGTATAAAACGGTGCTTAATTGTTTAAGACAGGCCTGCGTTCCACACTGAAATGGCGCTCTCCGAGTCCACCGCTGCGTCTGACAGTTTCTTCTCATGTACAAGACGAGACCTAATTTACATTCATCCACTTAACCGACAGTAATGGTGTCCTCCTGACTCCTGACATAAGCTTCTAATTATTCTGCTGTGTTGCAATTGCACATTTTGCCTTGGAGTGTATCTTAATTCTCAAGCACTCCCTATTAAAAAGTGTGACATATGGCCGTAGCCCACTAGAAATATATGCCGCTAAAAATACACAGTAATGAGTGTTTTGCCTCGGACTGGGAGCTCTGTGGAATAATAATAACGCTCCAGTTTTCGCCAGACAAGTAGGATACGGTCGCTTGTTAGGTTTGTGCTTTGGGGGAAAATTGCAATTATATTGTCATGTGTAAGTGAAACTTTACTGTGTGTGTGTGTGTGTGTGTGTGTCATGAATATCCCTTCTCTTTTGTTTTCAGCTGTGAACGTCAGCAGACATCCGAGGCTGCATTTCCCTCAGCAATAAGGTAAGATGAAGCTCAATACAACTCTCATCGTCTTACACTCTGCTCTGGGCCATTTTTGCTCTGGGCCATTTTTAGGTACCTGCTTACAGTGGGGTTCGTCAAGCAGGGAAGGACCTTACGATGGATTGATCGTTTCGGTGCATATAAATGCATGGACCACATTTCTAAGAAACCATAGAAAGTGTTGCAAGCAAAATAATTGCAATTATTCTGCAATTAGTATTATTTATTACTTACAGCCCAGTGTACTTTCCCCTTCATGCAACTAATTTGCTTCAAGAATCTGTGTCATCCATCAGGCTTCTTATTTGTTACCCCCCATGTACAGATAAAGGAGAGAGTAAAGGTCTCGTGTTTCAGGTACTCGACATTGCAAAGAATTGCGATCACCTTTTAGGATTTGATTGTATGTCAGAAGATGCTAAGCTCAACTCTTCAACTTCAAGTTTGTTTTAACGTGACACATCACTCACGTCACGTGTGCACAGGTTTGAAAAGGTGGTCATGGTAGTGAAAGAAACAAAGGACTCGAAGGACAAGATACACTATCAGATATACATACAGTATAAGGTGCATGGTCAAAATAGAAGAAAAAAAAACGTGGAATCCGTATGGCCCAGACCTACAGCATAGTGCTCAGTCAGTGCTGTGCTGCAGATTAACCCATTCAATCTGGGAACACGACATCTCTGTCATTTTAGATTTCTTTGGCTATTCAAAGATAGCAGATATGAGCTTGTAGATCTGCTATTTTTTTTGAAAAATCTTGAAAATCTGTGCAAATCTTTGAATATATATATACTTTTAAAGCGAACATTTGTAACTCAAATCTTTGCTTCTCGGGGATCCCTGGACCAAAATATTTTGAGATGGGGGGTCGGCCGTCAAATACATATCATTTTGGGGGTCCTTGACATGAAAAGGTTTGAGAACCACTGATATAGCAACACAAGTTTTTTTTTTTTACGGTTAAGATTTAGAAGACATTTGTAGAATATATTTTGCACAAATAAAAAAAAATAGCAGATCTACAAGCTCATGAGCTTGTAGATCTGCTATTTTTGAATAGCCAAAGAAATCTTAAAATGAGATCCCGGACTGAATGGGTTAGGTGTGTTGCAGCGGCGCCATGTGTCATCTGTCTATCCCAATGAGATAGTTCCAATGTTTGGAACTATAGTCCATAGCGGCCCGCTTTGTGGCGAGATCAAATCGTGTCGTTACTCTCTTCTACACTCTGGTCTACTCTGCACCCCCCCCTGGTCCAGTGGAATAGAGCTACAGCTGCAGGTGTGACAGGCTTTAACACGGTCGCGCAAACACTCGCCAGCGACCCGGGAGACGCGTGGAAGTGGAGGGTGAAATATGGCCAAGCTGCAAAGAAAGAGAGAGAGAGAGAGAGAGAGAGGGGAGGGGGGGGGGCGAGACAGCATCCTTCATGTCGGTTCTAAACCTGCAGGCTCTAGCATCAGGCAGGAACGGCGTGATCTCTCTCTCTCTTTGTTCTCTGTCTCTCTCTGTCTCTCTCTTTCTCTCTCTTTCTCTGTCTCTCTCTTTCTCTCTCTTTCTCTCTCTCTCTGTCTCTCTCTCTCTCTCTCTCTCGCACTTTATCACTCTCTTCCTGTTTTCCCCTCCGCTACCTTCCTCTGAAATCTCAGTAGGAAGCATATTCTCGCTGTCGCGTGGAAACCTTGTAGTATGTACAAAAACGTTCCCACTGAGCATTTTTCGGGCTATTAGACGTCTAAAATACGTCTAACGGCTAGGCTGAAACCGGGTTATAACTGGTCTAAAAGTGAACGTTTTTTAGCCTAGAAGTTGATTAGCTGTTTTTTAAGCGTCTATTTATAGACCGCCTAATATATTATAGCTGTTGAAATGACGTCGCTTTTAGACCAGTTATAACCCGGTTTCAGCCTAGCCATTAGACGTATTTTAGACGTCTAATAGCCCGAAAAATGCTCAGTGGGAGCGTTTTTGTACATACACAAAGTTTCCGCACTACAGCAACGATGTATACCTGCACTGCCTGCTACAGTATGTCGTTGTTGCTCTCGGGCAGAAACCTCTTATCTCCATATTTTAACTTTTTGTGTTTTTTCGTAAATTAATGCCCTACTTGATCATACTACGGTGTCACGCAAAAGCATCAAAAGTAGCAGATCTACAAGCTCGAGCTTGTAGATCTGCTACTTTTGAATTTGGATCCTGAAAAGTAACAGTTTTGGAGATATGAGGTTTCCACCCGACAGAGAGGATGTTTTTCACAGTATGTTTTGGGTTGCTCTCATGCTTGCCCTTTCTTGTCCCCCCGTCTTGTGTTGTAAATAATTGCTTTCTCTGCCTCCTTTTCTGTGTCCATGTTGGTTTTCCACGGATGCAGTTTGTGTGATCTATCCCTCTGTTGGTCTCTGTCTCTCTCTCTCTCTCTCTCTCTCTCTCTCTCTCTCTCTCTCTCTCTCTCTGTCTCTCTCTGTCTCTCTCTGTCTCTCTCTCTCTCTGTGTCTGACTGTCTCTCGCTCTGTGATGTGTTGAGGCATTCTGTCAGTACAGTGAAGTGTTTCTAATTAAACCTACACACCTTCTCTACCCAGCGGTGGAGAGTAACTAAATACATTTACTCTAGTACTCAAGTACTCTACTTAAGCACAATTTTTAGGTACCTCTGTAATCTCTGAGTACTTTCCCCACCACTGACTATTAGTGTTAGTGTGAGCCACGAGCACTCAGGTGTGTAACTCTACTTTCCAGGTGTCTTGTGGCTAATTATTGTCAGCGCACATTTATGGGAAGTGACTCATTTTTGTCAGTTGAAATTGGGGGGTGGTTAAAGGAACACTTTGCACCTTATCTTACATCCTCACTAATGCTTATTATAAGATGCCACCATTTCTGTCAACTTGCTCTTCAAATTCATGTGGCCTATGAATGACATCATTGGTGGGGATTGTAAGCTAATGGAAAATACAATCTTTCTCCTCCTTGAAAGTTAGCATGCTGAAATAGAAGGCACTTTTGTTGCAGCAATAGAAAATAAAGAATATTAATCTTTAAAAAGGTTTAAAATCTTGTCCATGTCATCGGTAGGCACATTTTCAGACCATCCACGGTCCACCTCTGAGACACACTTGATGCGTGTGAACAGAAATGGTGGCATAGTGAGCATTATCGAGACCCATATATGGAGATGAGGTTGTAAAAAAGGTGAAATATGTTCCTTTAAGGAGCATTTCCCTAACAATAGGCCAGGGACATTTGAGTATATTTCTCAGTCAGTTTGTGTGTACGTAACATATATTTTCTAACTGTCATGACACACCGACCGGGGTACGATTAGAATTAGTGGAATTAATTTGAAACAGTTGAATATCCTCACAAGGCTTAGAAAGTGTGTGTGTGGTGTACTGTGACCAATATGTATTTCCATGCTGAGTCAGTGCGCTGCTTCTGTGGGGGCAATTAAGTGTCAGCACGTGTCCAACCGGATGATGTAACCACTCTAGTCCACAGATGAGGCTGTGCTTTTCTGTCTACAGTACAGTGATTCTCAACCCTTTTCATTTCAGTTTTATGATTTTTTACCTCCAGGACTCCAATCTATGCTGTAAAATCCTCAGTGGTAATTTAACTCGGAGAGTGTACAAATGGAACCAAATGGACCCTTACTACGTTTGGTTCCATTTGACCGTAACATACTCAAGCAGGACCCCATGTGTGTGTGTGTGTGTGTGTCCCGTTAACCACTCGCATGATCAGCGGCAAATCTATTGTTCACTGCAAGTAGGCCACGAAAGTAAATCTCTGTATATTTTTCAAATGTGTATATATATATATTTCCACTAGATGGCGCTGTTCACTCGCCTATGGGTTCCAGAGAAGGAGAGGAGCAGCGGGTCACGTGATCGCAAAACAAACAGCCCTTTCACTTCCTTGTAACTCGATTTAGTTTGTGTTGCTTTTTGGCGAGAACAGCCTACATTCAACTGGCCACAACTATGGAACGGATGATCGCGGCGGCTCGCTCCCCCCCCCGATTATACGAGACTCGGATACGTCTTTTAAAGCGATCGGGGAATCGACCATACTGGAGATAAATATTCTAGGATTTTTGAAAACACTCGAAAATCGCTGGCAGTGGCGTGGCAAAATTATGTTTTATTTCTGGCAGTCAAAGAGTTTATATGATGTCATCAACATGACGTCAGAGATCGACAAGGAAGCCACCCCGTTATTAGACCCCATCTTGTTAAAGATACATACAACCTGTACAAGCAAGCTATTAGTTTGGTCAATCCATGGATCAAGTCCACATAAAAAGAAAGACACAAAAGGAAGATGTAAAAAAAAATTGCACAAAGGCTCCACATTTTGCGCTCACTTTTCTTTTCTTCTGGTCCGTTGTCTGAAACTTGTTCTCTGTTGTCATCTATTGCTGTTGGTCATCATGGCTTCCAGTTCCCACCGGATGTCATGTGTGAGCTCCGACTGCTGCAGACCATACTGAATAACCGCTAGCTTGCATAACGTCTTCAGACTAGGACTTAAGTCTAAGACGTACAGGTCATCAGTAGGCGTGTGTTCTTTGAATCCTCCTCCAAGGATGATACGATCTCCCATCATGCAACAGCACATTACAGTCATCCTACGACATGGGCCGTTCCCCCCGGGCTCGACCGTCCTCCAGGAGAAGGTCTCTGGGTTGAATTTCCACAGATCGTTGAAGGTCCGTTCCCTGCTGTGGCCGCCGAATATGTACAGCTCTCCGTTGTAGGCAAAGGCTGAATGACCGCATCGTTCTTCTGGGAGAGGTTGTGCGGAGGGCGTGCTCAGCCAGCAGTTGGTCTCTGTGTCAAACACTCTGACGTCGTTGTTGTAGCTTCTGTGCTCTCCTTGGCCCCCGAACACAAAGATCTTCGTCCCGATGATGGTGGAAGAATGACATAACGAAACGGGCGGTGGAGAGCCTCCGGCGTTAATTAAAGACCAGACCGCCGTGGCGGTGTCCAACATGTAGACATCATTAGTGGTAGGAGTCAGGTGGTTGTGTCCTCCAAAGATATACGTGACCTTCTCCAAGACACAGGCCGAGTGACCAAACCTCTCCCCGGGAACGGTCCCAGTAGCCTCAGGCTTGGACCATCTATGGGTGTCGACGTGAAATCCATAAAGCGCGTTGCAGTACAACTTTTTATAAGTATACCCGCCCCAGATGTAGACGACGTCTTCTATCAGCACAGCTGTGTGTCCGTAGCGCATGGAGGGAAACTCGGGGGGACGTTCCTCTCCTCTCCCGTTCGTCACTAGGGGCAACTTCGTCCATTGCAAAGACACTGTGTTGAACACGTGCACGTCAATCTGGTCGATGTCGTCCATGTCTGCAGTGAACCCTCCAAAGGAGTACATCTTGTGACCCACTGCTACAGCAGCATGGAAGGCTCTCCTCGGACCTCCTTCCAGATGAAACGTCCAGTGCAACATCTGTACGGAACAACTCCAGTGTGAAACCTCATTAGTTGAGTGATGCGTTGTAAATTGCACGCTACTGCTTATATAGGTACAGCAGCACAAGAATCGAGCGAAGCATGGCCAATATGAGAAGGTTTGGCCAATCAGGGAAGCCAATGCCCTAATATGGCATGTAGGGGCGCAACAGTTAATCGAACTAATGTAATTAATGGGCATATCGGCCCGACCGATATGCCCAGAGATATATATGGGCATATATATCTCGAGGACCATCTGACCTATCGGCTTGAAACTTGTCCCTCTGCTTACGAAAATTGCATAAAATGATGTCTATGTTTTGACACAAAACATAGACATCATTATATCATATTATTATGTGACAATAATTATTTGATCATTATTATTACATTTACCCTACCTTTTAATATAATGATGTTTGTGTTTTGTCAAAACACGCAGGTCATGCTGACCTAATCAATCTATGGGGAAACCCTGGCTTGTGCTTTGTCTCATATTCTCTATTAACCGTTTTCAATCTATCATCTCTATTTTCACAAATCGTCAAGACCTTCAAGCCCTATATACGGTATATTTACCCCCACACCCACACGACCCCTGCACCCATCATGGTAATGACGCCTCTCACTGTCCACTCCGTAATGCTGCATCACACCTGACCTATTTGTTCACAGAATGTCACTTGGGACTTCTCAATATTGAACAGCAGCCATTGTTTAACCCAAGACCTGAGGCCGAATTTACAAATGCCTTCTGAATCAGTAGTTCTCACACTTTCAAGATTTAATTTTCTTTTCTTCAAAAAACAAGCTCGCAGCGCGGCACTGTGAGCTTGTATATCTGCTATTTTCGAATAGCAAAAATCTAAAATGACACGGATGCTTTCACGGTTTTAACGGGTTAAGCCAGTGATTCTCCAACGTTTTAATTTCAAGGACGCCCAGTTTGGCAAACACAGAGAAGGGAGCGCACACCTGTGTTGATGAGGTGCTGGCCACGGCAGTTTAACCCTGAGGAAGACTTAACAGTAAAGTCTTCCTTGACAGTAAAGTCTTCCTCGGGGTTAAACCCTGAGGAAGACTTTACTGTCGAAACGTTGGTTTCTTTTTAACAATTTTTTTGCGTCGTGGCTAAGAGCTTTGCGGCCTCAGCTTTTGTCAAGGACGCCCAGTTTGACGTGCATTAGGCCACGGACCATTTTCTATCTCTGGGACTCCAATCCACACTACAAGATGCTAACTCCCAGAGTGTACAAATGGAACCAAATGGCCCCGTAACAGTCCATTTGGTTCCCGGAGTTACAGAGCCGTAACTTTTCAAGAACCCCTGGGACTCGGAGTCCTCTGACCCCACTTTGAGAACCACTGGTTTAAGCTAACAAAACTCCTCTAGACGAAAACACCTTCTTTTTGCCAGACCCAAGGGGTCGGGCTTACATGAGGCTTTGTACCTGTTTCGTCCATACATGGGCATGGTCACTTTGTCCTCCGGCCCCAGCCAAAAAAAAGTCTGTCACTTTGTCCTCCGGCCCCAGCCAAAAAAAAATCTGTCCCCCAAAAAAGTCTGTCCATACATGGGCATAGAAGGGACACACGTCGTGCGAAGCCCGGCCATTCAAAAGTCTGTCCCCTTTTCGTCCCCTTTCGTCACGAACTATTCATGACATCATTATTATGTCACAAGTATGCAATTAAGTAAAGCTGCCAGACCCAGACTTCATTCTGGGTCTGGCAGAACCAGGTCTCCTGGTCTTGTTTTAAGTTGTGTACTTTATCGTACCATTATTGTTTAGAATCGATAGCGTGGGCATGAAAACGACATCAACCTATCACTTTCCTGTCCTAAACTGTGTACGTTTCTCAATTGGTTTGCTTGCAGTGATCCTAATCTAGATCATCGACACGCTTCTTTAAGAAAAGGGGGAAAAAAAGAAGGAAAAAAACCTGGTGTGGATTTGTTGATGCAATGGACATGGTCGAGTGCTCTATCAGTCAGCCATCTTTGCTGTTTGCTTTTGCCCGTGTTCATAGTGGAATAATCAAAGACGTGACTTGAATCCCTGCCAAGACTGAGCCAGAACTCCATCATTCCTTGGCAGCGGTGGAAAGTAACTAAGTGCACTTACTCCATTACTGTGCTTACAAAGTACAATTTGAAGGTACTTTTTCTTTACTTGAGTATGTCTTTTTTTCAATACTTTATATCTACACTACATCTCAAAGGCAAATATTATACTTTTTACAAGTCATTACAATCACATGACAACTTAATTAAATTCAAATTCAGCTATTTTTTAAAGATTCTTACAGCTTTTGTAAAAACTTGTGAAATGGGCCATTCTGCATAATGAGCACTTTTACTTTAGGTACTGTAAGTAACATATTTTGATGCTAACGCTTTATTTGTACTTTTTACTCAAGTAACAATTTTAATACATACATACAGGACTTTTACCAGAGTATTTCTACATTGTGAAAATGTTACTTTTAAGTAAAAACTTTGGAGTACTTCTTGCACCACTGTTCCTCTGTGTGAGCACGATGGTCCCAGGATAAATGCCCCTTTCAGAGCCTTGTAGGTGTTTTTTACTCAGGTTGTACTGATTGACAAATGAGCTTTACATGATTTACCTATTTCAGGCGGAAATTAAATGACAGTCATTCCAGTTATAGCCAGGCAACAACAGTACCTCACTGTCTGAAGTGCTCTCTAATTGCAAAGAGCCATTTGGAAGCCACTCAAGTGTGATTTTCCTTATTTCTGCAAATAATCTGCCGCAGTGCCACCTGTTTTGTTGATATTATAAGCATTATGTTCAGTTTAATTTCCTCAGTCAGGAGGAATGAAAATGATAAATAGAACTTGCACTTCATTGAAGTCACAATTATGCCTGGTTAAACTATGTAAATAATGCAACCGGCATTTAAAAGCTCTGGGCTTCCTGGGGGGGAAAGCACCGTGCGCTCGTCTTCCTGCTGAATTAGATAATGGTTTAGTGTGTTATTCGATTTTGATGGGCTGCGCGAGCGGCTTTCGTTCGCCAATTTCATCAGTTTGAGTGTACTGGTTTTATGTGCTGCTAAACGGCCTGTCCAACAGCGCAGAGAACAATGGCCTTCTGAACTATGGGACCACCAACTTCTGAACCACTCTCTGTCGGGTGGAAACGCATATGTCCAAAGCCTTTCAGGATTCAAATAAAAAAATAGCAAAAATAGCAGATCTACAAGCTCAAAACGTGGTGTGCAGCGACGCGTTTTGAGCTTGTCGATCTGCTATTCTTGCTATTTTTGTGTGACGCTGTAGTATGATCATAGATTAATCAATTCAACAACAAAATGTCAGTTTAGTTGCATCCCCTGTCAAGGCATATCTATTTGGGGATTTTAATAGCAGGTATAACGTGGACTATTTGTTGCATTCACTTATGGTTCATAATGCTGCCAATGGTGTTTTTAGAATTGGTCACAGTCCTCCATTCACAACGGTGACACTCACAGCACACATTTGGCTGTCGAAGTACTCCTAGTCAGCCAAGCAGCATCATTTCAACAGCTCTGCCTTGCCCCCTAGTTCGTAAAAGTCCACTTGTTGGGGAAAAATCGAGGGATTGGTGTGTTAGTGGTGGTGGTGTTGTAGGTTCTGTAACTCGCTGCTATGGTCTGTGAGGGGATTTACAGGATGTGGTTAGCCTGTTAAACCATTCAATCCGGGAACACATCTGTGTCATTTTTTTGATTTTAGCTATAACCATAATTTTTTTATACTTTGGCTATTCAAAAATAGCAGATCTACAAGCTCATTGCCCGAGTGCCACGCAAATGAGCAATGATCTTGTTCCCTGGAACAACATATTTTGATGGGGGTTGGTGGCCAAACATTTTGGGGGGTCCTTGACAAGAAAAAGTTTGAGCACCACTCATATAGCAACTATAGTTTTATGAACAACATTTGTTGAGACATTTGACAGTTACAAATGTTCGCTTTAAAAAATATATATATTCAAAGATTTGCAGGCTATGAGCTTGTATATCTGCTATTTTTGAATAGTCAAAGACATCTTAAAATGACAGAGATGCGTTCGCGGATTGAATGTGTTAAGTGTTCGGTAACGGAGGAGCTCTCTGCCAGACCATGCGTGGTGGATGAAGGGGGGGTGAGGTGAAGGGGGGGGGTGAGGTGGCTCTCTTGGCCCGCTAGATCATCGCATCTTGAAGTTGTTTGTTTTGATTTGTTTTGTAAAGCGACTTTGGGTACTATGAAAAGCGCTATCTAAGTATTATTATTATCTCCCGCAGATGTGTAGCCCTTCAGAAGAGTGTGCAATGAACCTGCCTTCCAGTTCCACTGTTGTGTGTTTCGGCAGGGACTGAGGAAACCCTGCAAAACGTGTCATACATACATCAAGGTTCAGAATCAGTTTATCTTGTCACATCACTAGGGGTGTGCCGACTAATTTCACAAAACGATATGATACGATTTTGGGCTCACAACTTCGATACGATTTCAATACGATACGATACGCACTTTTTTATTATGAAAATATATGGGGGGAAAAAAAATAAAATGTTCAAACAAATAATTATGTTTTTGCATTATTCAGACATGCAAACTTGTAGCTTTTCAGCTACAATAGCCGTTTTGAATCCAAATAGGGCAATAGTGTGACACCTGACCCGAAAAAAAAAAAACATGTTGTCACCCTTTTCACCTCGGGCTGTTTGCATGCCTGATTATTATTATTATAAAAAATAAATAATAATCAAAACGATATTTTTTTCCCCAAAACGATACATATCGTCACGAAAACGTATCGCGATATATCGCGGGACGATATATCGGCACACCCCTACACATCACAGGTTTACATATTATCTTCTGTCGGGTGGAAACCTCATATTTTTTTTATTCTTTAGCTTTTAATCACATTTGAGTTCATGTCTTGATCTCTTGTTGTATGTGATGTGTGACTTTGTTGTTGTCTCACTCACATACTTTCCTGTTTGATGTTTTTCTGTCTCTCCATGTACAGCACTTTGGTTCAGTTTCGATTGTTGTAAATGTGCTTTATAAATAAAGTTTGATTTGATTTGATATGTCCAAAACTGTTACTTTGGATTGTTATTTGGATTATTATTATTATGTTTTTAGCAAAAGTAGCAGATCTACAAGCTCCAACGTGCCGCATTTTGAGCGTGTATATCTGCTACTTTTGATACTTTTGTGTGACACTGATCAAATAGGGCATTAATTTACGGAAAAACACAAAAAGCTAGAGTATGTAAATAAGAGGTTTCTGCACGACAGCTACGGGGTATAGATAAGTGGGTGATTTTCTTTTTTTTCATGCTCCATCATTTTATAGTATTCCGAGAAATGATAGAGTGAGAGCAGAAGCGAAAAAAAGAAAGAAACGCGGAACAGAAACGGGTCAAATAAACAAAAGAAGATAAATAAGGTGTTTCTGTGCAGTAGGTGAGCGTGGGTTCCTCCCAGTGATACATTTCTCTTCTCCCCAAAGTGATGTGGGAGTTATCCAATCACAGTGATGTGGGAGTTATCCAATCACAGTGATGTGGGAGTTATCCAATCACAGTGCTATTCAGCCTGAAGTGAGCGGTGGAGCCATTAGCATAGGGATGACCAGCTGTGGCTCTCTCTCCACTTGGCATGGATGAGCTGTTGGGCCCGGTTTGGGACCGTACCTATATTCCCCAGGTTCTATGTTCCCCAGGTTCTATGTTCCCCTCCCACCCCAAAAAAGGTTCTATGTTCCCCGGGTTCTATGTTCCCCGCTTAACCAAAAATGGGTTCTATGTTCCCCACTCATCCAAAAAAGGGTTCTATGTTCCCCACTCATCCAAAAAAAGGTTCTATGTTCCCCACTCATCCAAAAAAAGGTTCTATGTTCCCCACTCAACCAAAAAAGGTTCTAAAAAAGGTTCTATGTTCCCCACTCAACCAAAAAACGGTTCTATGTTCCCCGCTCACCCAAAAATGCATGAAATGGTGAGACATTTAAAAAGGTTTAAATACATGTATTTATACCCATTAGTTATATGTAATTTTCCAGTTTTTAAAGTGTCAAAATATGTTTTGAAAACTTATTTGACATGACTCAAAAACTATTTAGGGGTGTCACGATATATTAATTTCACGGTACATATGATACGATACACGATATTGGGCTCACGATATCGATACGATGTTATTATCATTTTTACTATCATCAACATTGGCCATCATCTTCAGTTTCAAAGTGCTTAATTTGTAAAGCATATAAATATATATATATATGCTAGTGGCGCTATAACAGGCCAATGTGAAATGGGTGGCATTTCTTCCTCGGCCTAGTGTGAATGTGCGTGTGAAATATCACGGAAATTGCAAGCTGCGTTCATGATTCGAAGCATTTTGTTCAAAACGGACCTATCCTGCAAACTTTGGAAGCCAACCTTAGCCAATCAGGATGGAATATGGGAAATCGGACAGATCCGGGTTGATCACATGACTATAGAGATACTGTGTAACGATTTGCATGACGTTTGGATAAAATCTGTAGGAGTAATGTAAAAAAATGGGTTTTGCACAAATCGGCCTCCTGGTGGCGCTATAACAGGCCCATGTGAAAAATTTGGGGCAGAGGTTCTGAATTGGTATCGAGGGAGTGTGTGTGCACAGTTTCGCAGCGAGCGGGCCAATGGTGCCGGAGATTAGCTGGTAACACACGGACAGGACACACGGACGGACGGACGGACGGACGGACGGACGGACGGACGGACAGGGGGTAAAACATACTCTCTCGCCATGCCTTTCGGCCTGGTGGAGACAATTATGCAAGCTTAAAGGACAACCCATTTTCACCCATTTTCAACATATCTTATCTCATATAATTGGTCCTTACCAATGCTTATTATCATATGGTACAATTTTTGTCCAAGATGGCCGCCAGGGGAAAGGGGCGGGCAAGTTTCTGATAGTCATTTCTCCCCATTATGTTCAGTTGTGTGTGTTCAGAGATGTTATTAATAATTGGAAATTATTAACTAGGTTCGATTCCCGCAGGGGACGCTGTGGGCGCTGGGGGTGTGTTCTCTCCTCCGCGTCATCAGTGCCCATACCCTAGGTGGGGTTGGCGAAAGGGCCTTTCTGTGTGGAGTTTGCATGTTCTCCCCGTGTCTCCTAGGGTAGGTACCCTCACAAAAACATGCAGTAATCCTGGTCACTATACTGCCTCCCCCTGGCCAGCTGGGGCGCCTGATGGAGGGGAAGGGAACTGGTTGGAATAACGTGTTCCTTCCACGCGCTACGTCCAACCAGGGAAACTCCCCCCTGTCAGGTGACAAGAAGGTCAGTTGGCTCTCATGCATTGAAGGAGGCATGAGCTCGGCCCTAGCCTCCCTAGGTTGGCAGAGGGAAGGTAGTGCCCAGGATTACATAGACAATTGGCACTGGGTGTAAAAAATTGGGTTACAAAATCGTGGGATAAAAATTTAGAGGAAAAAATAAATAAATTGGAAATTAAAAATGTATGTTTCCTGCATTTTTGGGTGAGCGGGGAACATAGAATCTTTTTTTTGTTAATGGGGAACATAGAACCTTTTTTGGGATAAACGGGGAACATAGAACCCAGGGAACATAGAACCTTTTTTGATGTATGTTTCCTGCATTTTTGGGTGAGCGGGGAACATAGAACCTTTTTTTTGTTAATGGGGAACATAGAACCTTTTTTGGGGTAAACGGGGAACATAGAACCCAGGGAACATAGAACCTTTTTTGGTAAGGGGGGAACATAGAACCTTTTTTTCGGGGAACATAGAACCTGGGGAACATAGAACCTGGGGAATATAGGTACGGTCCCCCTGGTTTCACCTTGTGATTGATGCAAAGCCTCTCAGTAGACATGATGACCAGTTATCACTGCATCATGGAAAGGAAGGTGGGATTATTTTTTGTTGTTGCTTTTGAACTTTTGTATTCTGCAAACTATAGTTATAGTGTGTGTGTATGTGTATGTATACACACACACACACACACACACACACACACACACACACACACACACACACACACACACACACACACACACACACTTAGTTATTGTATCGACAAAATATATTACAGTTGAGTTAGTTTGCCTTACAGGCCCATTTGGTTACATTTGTAGATTTCGTACCCTCTCAGAGTTAAATCAAGACTGAAGGTTTGAGTGTGCATTGCTGGAGAAGCCCCTGTGCTTCAGAACACGGTGTGTTTCACAGTGTAGATTGATTGATGGGTGCCATATGGACACGATGTGCATGCATGCTGCAGGCACTACTGTACGTGGACACACACACACACAGACACACACACACACACACACACACACACACACACACGCAAACCGCTGTTCGTCTATTCTCACACTGCTATGCAGAGGGAAGCACCGCCACACATGGACTGAGCCAAGATCATGACTCAGTCATATCTGTGTGTGTGCGTGTGTATTACTATACTTTGAGGGTCAGATGTCCCCACAAGTATAGTGCAATTTGAGAAATGGACATTGTGAGGTCCATTTATTTTTCAGTGCACGCCACCGGCACTCAACTATGTATAACATAGTTTGGAGTTAAGGTTAAAAATAGCACCAAAAAAAAAATGGCATTCATAAAATTGACACACTTGAACTGTCATATCCTCACAAGTATAGTACTGTAGTACAAATGTGTGTGTATATATATATATCTATATATGGCTGTGTGAGTAAGAGATGCTGAGAGTTCGTTCATCATTTCTCAGTTAACCCGTTGCACGCTGTGTGTCCGGGAACCTCGGGGCAGGAAGGGGAAATGTCGTCATGTTGTCTGTCTTAAAGTATGTTAGAGAAGTACAGCCCCCCCCCGGCCCACCCCCCCCCCCAAAATGATTGATGCATCACATCAATCTGTCTGTAGCACAGTTGTTGGAAATATGGCTCTCGTCACAGTGAACTGTGTTCTGGTTCTGGGTTCTTAAACCACTTAAACCCCATATGAAGTCCCTCTGGGCTCTATATACTAGTGTCTTTTCTGTATTCTGTTATTGTGGGGAAAGCTTTCGCTGAAAATAGCATATCGACAAGCTCACAGCGCGTCACAGCACGTTGTGAGTAATACCTATTACTGTAGGTATTACAGTAGGTATTACAGTAGGTATTACAGTAAATATTACAGTAGGTATTACAGTAGATATCACTGTAGCCGCGGTACAGTAGTAGGCATGACGAGCAGCCTCTGTAACCATGGCAACCTGTAACTGAATGCAGCTGTCATTGTTGCAACACAACAGTCAAGAGAGTCATCTTAAAGAGCCAGGCTGTCATTCTCACTGTATGTACAGTAAACAAAACGTATAGCCTCTTTAACCCTTTCAATCCGGGAACGCATCTGTGTCATTAAAAAAAAAAAAATCAAAAATAGCAGATCTACAAGCTCATAGCGCGGCGCTATGAGCTTGTAGATCTATTTTGGGGGAAAATCTAAAAAAATAATTTGCAAATTTTTGAATATATATTTTTAAAGTGAACATTTGTAACTCAAATCTTTGCTCATGGGGGGTCCCTGGAACAAAATATTTTTGAGATGGGGTGGGGTCCGCGGCCAAATGCATACTAATCTGCGGGTCGTTGACATGAAAGAGTCTGAGAAGCACTGGGCTAGAGGGTGAGTTGGGTGATTGTCGTCGCAGAGAGAACAGCACAGAGAGGCTTAGCTGAACATCTGTTTAGCTTATGTCACCATGTCACATGACATGATGACACATTAGGCTCTGCTGATAGACTAGAGACATCCTACTGTGATTTCCAAATCAGATTGTGGTACAACACTGCTGTATGCTGCATGCAGCTTCTTATGGATCGGATTGTTAAGAGAAATGTGGTGGCAGGCATGAAATGTGAGGGAAAAAAACTGTGTGTGTGTGCTCATGTCCTCATCTCCTCTCTGTGTGAAATGTACAGTTCATTGATGTTGCTGCCAACACCTGTCCACACCTCCTGGCCTTCTCAGCCATTGCCCAGGCACAACAAACCTCCCGAATCAAACTCCTCTGTGTTAATTGGACCCACAAGGGTCCGTGTGGATCCATTTAAAAATGGTCTCAGAGTTAAATGAACACTGAGAACTTTACTGTGTACACACACACACACACACACACACACACACACACACACACACACACACACACACACACACACACACACACACACACACACACACACACACACACACACACAGACACAGACAGTGTCACGCGGGAGGTATGTATGCTGTCATCCATTTCTACCACCAACCAGGTGACTAATTGCTCTAGTGGTTTGGTTTCTCGCATTCTGCTTCCTGTGCGTGCGTGCGCGTATGTGTGAGTGCATGTACTGTATATACATGTGTGAACACGTATTTGTATGAGTAACTGAATGTGAAGGAGACGATCCCAGTGCTTTAGTAATGACACACGGCTGAGCTGTTAATAGAAGTGTGTGGAAAGCTCATGGCTGGAGGGACAGTGTGTCAGTCCATGGGGCTGGAGGTGTGTCAGTCCGTGGGGCTGGAGGGACAGTGTGTCAGTCCATGGGGCTGGAGGGACAGTGTGTCAGTCTGTGCGGCTGGCACCATCATGACATTTTAGCTGACCACTAACCACTTAAAGCCTCTATAGTTTGTGTGCCATGATTTTGTTGTTATGATTATTGCTGTAAAGCGTTATGAGTATTTATGAGTTATTATAACCCTCTATTATAAGTTATAAGTAGATTATAGTGCATTACCATAAAGCATTATAGAGACAGGATATAGACACAGGATCTGCAAGATCCTGTGTTACACTCTTGGAGGTCCATTTGGTTCCTGACTATCAATCATTCAGCTGGGGACCCCCTCAAATCCCCCCACCCCACACACACAGACACACACACACACACACACACACACACACACACACACACACACACACTGTATGCTAATTTCTCTGTTACAGGTCATCATGGAAACTAATGAATTATTACTGCGTACGTATGGCACTGATGTGCACAAGCGGTGCACGTCTGAACAACAAACACGATTAGAAGCGTTCCCGAGAGTCATCACTTCTTTACAGCGCTCTTTAATCTCTTTAATCTTTAATCTCTTTAATTGAACCTGAAATAACCACAACAAAAACCTAAATAAAACATTGAACCATACAGAGACCTGTGGGAATGAACTGTGAGCCATGTGATCACAGGTGTTCACTATCACACACACACACACACACACACACACACACACACACACACACACGTCGTCTCTGTGTTATCATTTCAGAAGCATTTATTACACTGTCAGGTGGTTACTTTAAAGGAAATAATAAAGAACCTGTGTTCCAATGGATCCAGTGTGTAGTTATTATTTAGTCACAAGCTGTTGTTAGTACTTTTCATTGGTTCAACATTTATAAAAACCCACTGACACACTTAACCACTCACAACGCATCACACACAGCGCTGTGAGCTATATGGAGATATGAGGTTTCTGCCTTACAGCGGCAGTGAAAAGAGGAGCTTTGAGCTGCCAGGAATCACAGAGTCATAGTCAGAGAGGTATAGTCAGAGAGGTATAGTCAGTAACAGAACCATACTCAGAGAGTCAATTCATATTCATAGTCAATTTGCTCTTTTCGACTACAAGAACTACAGTACAGTAAGTGAACCGTGCCGTGAAACCCATTTCATGGGTTCTGGATTTGTTTCAATTCGCTACGACTCAGTTTCATATGCTGTAAGGTTCTCAGAAGTTAATTTGGGCTGAGGAGTACTAAACCTGAGTTCTATTTAAAATGTTTTCCTAATGTACTTATTTTGTACTTTTTCTTTTATGTTATACCGTACCTCCCCTTCAGGGTTGGTTCTGATTAGAAAGGTTAAGTAAACAATAACACATTGTGAACTTTCAGGTTATAGAAGGTTCTGGGTTAAACCTGAATTCGTACTCTAAAAGACTTAATAGTCAGAGAGTCATAATCAGAGAGTCATTGTCGGTGTCATAGGCCATATTCCCAAATATCTGCGTCCTCCGTAACATGAACAGCTACTTTTCTTTGAGATTACAAATTAAACTGTTTTGAAATTACAAGCACATAAAGCACTTGATATAATAATAGACACGTTTAATTAAATTGTGTATGTACCACAGATGTGTTAATCTTAACTTACTTTTGTTTGAAATCAAATTCAACATACCGTAACTAAGTCATAACTAAACTAACTATCCTAATAATGTGTCAGCCTGGGCCAACCACACAAATGTTTAGAATATTAGTTGGTCATGTCAAGTGCTCAGTGATCCAATCCTGTGTAGAGCCCGCCTACTGTATCTGGTATTTTGCACACACAAATTGGCCACTCCAAACCGGATTTGTAACCTGTAAAGTGAACTGATCCCAGGCAGTCTAGCGCAACTGCGCACACATGCGCAGTTGCGCACCACAGGCAACATTGACGTCGCGGCTTGCTTGCTAGTGAACGAAACCTCTCCGTGGAGTAAATAAACGCTACAAACAGCACGGAATACGTTGTGACAAACACACTGGAACGTTTTAGAAGCACTTTATAAGAAAACTAACATTTATGTTGATTTAACGTTAGTACATGTGTTTTCTTGTTGGACATGCGTTCGTGGCAGGTTATGTGCTTTTGACAGCAGTTACTTGCTTTCCCCTCTTCTTCCCGTTACGGCGTAGCGACATTGAATCTTTTAACGGAACGCCGTACCGGCCCACTACGTGTCACCCCTGGTGACACGTCATAAGTCATGTTGATGTGTTAGATTAGAGAAAAGGCAGGCTAATGTGTTTGCAGCTTAAAGTCCTATTTAATAAGATGAGCCTCTCTCTTGCAGCTCTTTATGTGGTGCATACCCTGCATCACTATTGTAATGTGTTACAACTTATTTAACCAGGGGCATTGTGTAGTTCTTCTTGGTGAAACTGCTAGTGGGCATTATTGGAGGTGGAGGTAATGTCTCTCATGCGCACACACACACACACACACACGCACACGCACACGCACACTCACACAGACACAGTTGAAGCCGTTCACTGGAACCACAGTCTGGTGCTGTGGGCTGGCCCACTACAGCAGCTCTGTTGGAGCGGGTCGAGGTCCAGTGTCTAACCGGAGATAAGGGCCCGAAGCGAGTTAAGCTAAGGTGGAGCAATGCTCATTCAACTCATGTAGCTTTAATGGACGGTCCAGGGAATCTAAAATCGGCAACCATCCAATGGAAGGCTCACTTCTCTCCTCTTTTCGTGTTCCACTGGCTGCATCCATGTGTCCTGCATGTCCACCACGCCCGGTTCTGACGGTAGCTCTCAGCTGTCTCACATGTGTGTCACCTCTCACCCCTGCCTCTCTACCCACCAAGACAGTGGTTCTCAAACTTTTTCATGTCAAGGACTCACAAATTAATATTTGGCCACGGACCCCCATCTGAAAGGTCAAAACCCGAGGAAGGTCTACACGACCGAAACGTTGTTACATTAAATAAAACTTCTCTTGAACGTGCAAGTGGCAGTGTGCGGGTATATCTTTCCAGATTTATTTGCTATTGGTAAATAGCAGATCTACAAGCTCACAATGAGCTCATAGGTCGGTCGGCTATTTTCAAATAGTCGATTTACACATATAGGATTAAGAGGTTAAATTGATTGTGATGCTTTATTAACACATTTTGCTGGGGACCCCCTGGAACCCACTGAAGGACCCCTGGGGGGTTCCTGGACCCCACTATGAGAACCACCCACTAAGCTACAGCGACCGTAGCTTAGTGGCTAGAGAGGCAGTATGGTAATCAGAAGGTTGCCGGTTCACCTCCCGCTCCCGGGCCTTGGTCTGTGTCGAAGTGTCTCTGAGCATGACCAGGGGTTGACACTAAGGTCTCGGAGGCACTTGCCCGTCGGGCAAGTACAGGTCATGTTCTACTTGCCCAAAAGTCATGCCCATGTGCGCGAAAAGTAAATTGTGATAGGTAAGAATTACCGTTAATTTTAACACTTATTTCTTTACTTTACTTGCACATTCTGGGGCTGTGCGATATGGACATACCTGACTATTTATGCCAAATATCTCAATAGCCATACTTATTTTAACTGCCAGAGTATATACAACTAAATACAACTCTATTTTCTTACCTTTTCAGGTAGTCACAGAATATTTATCTCCAGTATGATCGATCCCCTGATGGTTGCTAATCACGGAGGGTTTCACTGTGCTTCCGCAAAAAAGAAAAAATTTCATCGCGACCTCCCGTTCACTTATTATACGCCGTTAAAAATAGCATGTCTCTGAAAAAAAAATCACAAAAAAAAAAGACAACTCAGGAGCCGAGATACAGGATTTTTAAGTAATAAGTTAACCAGGAAGTGAATGAAGCAGTAAATCTTTGGATCACGTTATCTCCTGGTTCTTTTTCAAAAACTCGTCCAAACTCGTCCAGAAGCTGGCACTTCCGTTCACGAAAATATATTAAAAAATATCTTTACATTATATTTTTTTAATTTCCATTTCTGCTTAGCATCAAGCTATATATGCTATAGATGAAAATTATAAATACATTTGCGCGACTATAAAGACAAACAGAAGTGGGGAGGAGGCTTCACATCCGCTTTATATTTTAATCATGATCGGAGCTTCCGAGTCCCAGACTGTATGACCGGAAACACTTGAAAATTGTGGGAGGCAACAGTCTGGCCACGCGAGACTAACCTGAAAGCAGCCTCCACTTGCCCGAACATTTTATTTACTTGCCATGGGCAGTCGGGCAACCGTGAAGCCAAGGGTAAAAGTCAATGGTAGTCCTGCTCAGTTCAGCCCAGCAGGACAAGTCAGAAACAGTGGCCTAGTTATGATTCAGTAGCTGCACAGGTAAAATAGATCATGATATAAATAGATCACAGAAAATGGATCATAGTATCAATGTTAAAAATGCTTCTTCTGGGACAAATTAGCTCTTCTCTTGTTAATCTGTGAAAACCATTTAGGAACCTCATGTCACTGTGGGGTTTCAGAGGAGAGATTTCTTTTTGTTTCAGGACCAAATGTCTTTAATGTATACTTTCTGTTCTGATATGGGATCTTGACAAAGCCTTCGTCAGTGTTCTTCTTGGAGAAACGCGTACGTTGAGCGTTCGCCGGCCTTCCTCGCTTTTCCCTAAACAATAGTACCTGAAGGACATTATGTGAGTAAATTCTTTTTTTCCACTACTCAGTGGTGGAAAAAGTGCTCACATTTTTTACGTAAGTAAAAGTATCAATACTGCATTGTAGAAATACTATGTTACAAGTAAATGTACGGAATAAAAAATGTACTTGAGTAAAAGTACAAAAGTATTGGTATCACAATGTGCTTAAAGTACCAAAAGTACACAACTTACAATGTATAAAAATCATTTGAAAATGCGACACATTGTGAACTTGTAGATTGGCTATTTTCAAATGGCCAAAATGTATAGGGCTGAAGTGGGTGATGGATGTTTTATAATAATACTTCAAATCTACAAAGTAACTTGTAACTAACGTTTTCAAATAATTGTAGTCGAGTAAAAGTATAATATTTGCCTCTGAGATGTAGTGGAGTAGAGGTAAAAGTACAGAAAATTGGAAATACTCCAGTAAAGTAAAAAATGCCTCAAAATTGTACTTAAGTACAGTACTTGAGTAAATGTACTTAGTTACTTTACACCACTGGACACTACTGTATAATAAGTACAGTTTGAGTTAGTTTGAGTTTCGCTCACACGTCTTGGAACTCGCTGTGTTTCTTTGTACAAGCGAATTGGTTTTGAAACCAATACGATGATGTTTTTCCAGCGGTCCCGACTCCCGTCCCGGGGCTAATGCGTGGTGTCGGACAGAAAGCCGGTGTCATACGATGAGGCCGGTTCGTGTTTTCATGGTCAGATGAGCCTCTTCGCCGCAGGGCTGAGTTGGCTTTGAAGAGGCAAAGGGCATTTTTAACAACTTTTTCAACCTGGTATCCATAACGGTCTTCAAATATTCACAAGTTTTTGTGTGGATCTCGAAATCCACATGGGGATACGGCGTGGCTTCAATGTGGATCCTGTACTTCAGTGGTTCTCAGCCAGTGGTCCGGGGACCACCAGTGGTCCTTGAAGGGATTTGCAGGTGGTCCCCAGCTAAATGATGGAGAGTTGGTAACCAACTGGTCCCTTATCTAGATCTTTAACTCTTGAGAGCGTAAAATGAAACCAAACGGACCCTTACGGGTCCGTTTGGTTTCATTTTGCGCCCTCAAGAGTTAAATGATTGTTAAACATCTGCATTACTTGATTTACAATAAGTCTACACAATTAGAGAATGTAGAATAATTGTTATTTTTTACAAAGCTTGCCTGTAAACTCTCCTAATGGTACCACGTCAATAAATACAGCATGGAATTATGGACAAAATCTTGTTCAACGATAACACAATATTCAAGGTCTTGAATCTGAGAGACTAAATCTCATCAAACGGTGGTCCGTGGCTCAAATGCCGAATAATAAATAATGGAGCTTTATATGAAAAGGGTTGAAAACCACTGCTGTACTTCATGGCTTCAAGTTAAATATTTCAAAAAGTATAAAACGTGAAAAAACTACCAAGTAGTGTGTGTGTGTGTGTATAAAAGCTGACTTAAGGGCAGACTGAGCCTATCTGCTGGAAACTGTCGATGTGTAAACTGGACCACTACTGTGTCCCGGAGCACCTCTACCACCAGCCAATCAGGGTTGAGGGCTGTGGTGCAAAGTAACTAAGTACATTTACTCAAGTACTATAGGTTTAGTACAATGTTTTTTTAGACAATTTCCATGATTTTTCTAGTTACTTTGCAGATTTAGATTATCGATACAAAATGTGCATCATTTGCTTACAGTGCGTCGTGTTGTGAGTTTGTAGATCTTGCTATTAGACTGTAGATCTGATTAGATCTACTGTTTTGGAAAATGTACTGACATGTATCTTACATCAAGTACTTTTACTTGATGTAAGATGAATATGTATATTTTGATGTCAATACTTTCGTATATTACTCATTTTTTATATAGGACTTTTACGTGTAACAGTGTATTTTTATATTGTGCTATTGCTAGTGCTTTTACTTAAGTAAAACAAATCAGAGTACTTCTTCCACCACTGGTTGAGGGCTGCTCTACACCGGGCCAGCCAGGGTTGAGGATTGGATTAGGATTAAGGGCTGTGTTACTGTAACGATGCCTGGGCATTCCCAGCAGATCCCTCTCAATCTATTGATCCATACCCCAGATCCTGTTCTATCCTCCTCTTCCCTTTGGCTATTTCCGTAGCCTGCATATCTCTCACTCAGATCAATACACTATATTACATATGTGCTGCATTGGCATGTAATACTTATTGCCAAAGCAAAGCCAACAAATGAATGTACACATTCAAGTGACAATAGCCAAACATCAAACAAAAAGGCATACAATGATATTGTAATATGTGCCTCTCTATGTCATTTGTGCTGTGTGATGTAGGCTACATTGTGGTGACTAATCTGACTATAGTATGTCTGTCTGTATTAGTCAATTTTACACACACACACACACACACACACACACACACACACACACACACACACACACACACACACACACACTATAGGCCATATCGTATAGCATCCATTGTGTGGTTCATGCTATACATTTCCACAGTGCAGTAGAATATGCCTTCAGGCTCATCATTATCCTGCATCAAAGGCGTGTGTTAGTAGACGGTATGAGACTAAAGCCTCACATATCCACCTCTAGCTATGAACTAAAAGCAAATAAAACATGGTAGACGCCACGGTAGAATAAGTCAGGACTGTGCATTATACAAACCATAGCTACAGTACACTGTAAAATCCTGACTGGCCTCGAATTTGCACATTAATATTTCAAAAGACATATAATAAATGTTCTTACAAGCTAAGTTCTTAACTTAACTTGCACACATAATGTGCTTTTCTGTCACACCATTTCAGAAAGGTAATGCACATCCATTTATCGTCTATGTCGGGTGGAAACCTCATATGTCCAAAACTGTAACTTTTCAGAATTCAAAGCCATTTTGTGATGCATGGACCATAGTTGTGTTCTTGCAGAAAGATATATTTTAGCATAATGTACAGCATGTACAGTATGTAGATGTTATGTGTGTGTGCGTGTGTGGGAGTTTGGGGTCACCAGCACGACCCTCATGATTCCAGCCAAGTGTGTCAGTGGTTCGGACAATTCTGTGTCTACCAGTGGTGGAAAGTAACTAAGTACAGTTGACTAAAGTACTGTACTTTCAGGAAAATGTCAAGGTACTACTACTTTACTTTCAATACATCTCGGAGGCAAATATTGTACTTCTTTCTCCACTACAGTTATTTGAAAACTTTAGTTACTAGTTTCTTTGCAGATTTAGATTAATACACAAAAGCCACTTAAGCCCTATTTTATACTTTGACACACACAAGTTTGACACATTTTGAAGCTTACTTTGTTACTGTATTTGAATACAGGACTAATACCCTAACCCTAGTTTCTACAAATCATCAGTCTGTCACGCTCGTCCTTAACCTGTGCTCTTTGCGTGGCGTCTCTTTACTGTAGGTTTACCGTATCTGGCATTGAAACAAGTGCTCCTCCTAAAAATTGTCTTCTGCATGTTGTTCAGACTACAGTATATTTATGTGTTGGTGACGGTTGATTCATAGAACAATCAGGATTCATAGAATTTAACCCCATCCTGGCTTCCCTATTTTAGGAAGAAAAAAATCTAACATTTTCCAAAGCCAGTAGATTGCTAAATAGCTACTTCCCTCAGAAAAGCAGGTTTATGTATGTGCATGAATGGCCATGCTAAGAAACATTTAAATAAGCTAATACCCTAATATGTTTGCCTTTAACCACTTCAGTTTTCTGTTATGCTGGGGTTTATGTGGTTAAAGTTGTAGTAGAGTTGGGTGTTGAATGTGTTGGGAGGATATATTTGCCTTTAATCCATTCAATCCGGGAACGCACCTGTGTCATTGTTGATTTTAGCTATTACCATTGTTTTATACTTTGGCTATTCAAAAATAGCAGATCTACAAGCTCGTACCGCGCTATGAGCTTTTAGATCGGCTATTTTTGAACAATCTTGAAAATGTGTGCAAAACTTTGAATGTATATTTTTTTGATGCGAACATTTGTCAAATGTGTGATTTGAGTTACAAATGTCCGCTTTAAAAATATATATTCAAAGATTTGCAAAACATTTCAAGATTTTTCAAAAATAGCAGATCTACAAGCTGCCGCGCTATGAGCTTGTACATCTGCTATTTTTGAATAGCCAAAGAAATCTTAAAATGACACGGATGCGTTTCCGGTCTTAATGGCTTAAACTGTAGTAGAGTAGGTGTTGGAACAAGGTGGGAGGATATTTGCCTTTAAACTGTAGTAGAGTAGGTGTTGACAGCTTGACGGATGGCCGGTAGTGTGCAAAATGCTGCTCTTCACTCCCATTGCTGTCAACATGCCAGACTGCTACCAGTCCTTGACTCAGCCGCAGCCCTGGAGCTAGCACTCACCCACTGCCCAAATATCAGCTTGGACCCACTGCAGTGGGTCCAGCTGTAGTTGGAAAGACCTTTTTTTTCTTATTTTTAACCCATTGAGACCTGAAGCCGATTCTACATGTCTCCTAAATCTCAGCATTCTGAAAAACGTGTGTTTCTATATCAGCGGTGCTCAAACTTTTTCATGTCAAGGACCCCCAAAATTATATGTATTTGGCCGCGGACCCCCATCAAAATATTTTGTTCCAGGGACCCCCAGAAGCAAAGATTTGAGTTCAAAATGTTCGCTTTAAAAGTATTTATATTCAAAGATTTGCACACATTTTCACGATTTAAAAAAAATAGCAGATCTACAAGCTCGTAGCGTGGCACTCGGTGCCGCGCTATGAGCTTGTAGATCTGCTATTTTTGAATAGCCCAAAGTGTAAAATAATGCTTTTTATCTCAAATCTAAAAATGACACAGTTCCAGGTCTTAATGGGTTCTTAAATCTACATTTTATTCAGTTTATTTTTTCTTATTTTTTTTGAATATTGAAAAGTAGTTACAGTAGAGATACAGGAAAAGATGGGATGACTGGTCCTGAGACAAATTGTGATGTTGCGAGCATTGCAAATGGTTATTGTGCCGTTAGTGTGAGCCTGATCCCCAACATCAGTGCAAATTAGCGTTTTTGCAAATTAGTACAAAGTAGCAAATTAACGTTTCTGTTGTTTATGATGTCAGAGCAGAGGTTGCTCAGTGAGAGACAGAGGGAGGGAGAGAGAGAGAGAGTGCAAAGGAGGGAGAGAGAGAGAGAGAGCCTATTTCACCCACGCAATAACCCGGGCAACGCTGGGTACCGACAATCAGACATGCTGATCGACACGTTGTCAGCTTGTGTGTGTGTATATATATACTGTATATAAAAATAATACCGTACGTACAGCATACATCTTTTTTTCAAGTCTGATCAGGGTTACATACAGGACATGGAGGTAAAGTTTGTCAGCCAGGGAGCGAGTGCTGGTGGATTGTCACTGCGTCATGCTGCACTGTAGCGTACTCTTCACTCCGGTACGTGAACACATCTCACACGGTCGCTACATTCTGTGCATCCCTATCAGTTCAGAGGTCATTAGCACAGATGAGAGGCCGTCTGTGTACTTCCACCCCGGACCACCCTGACCCGCACCCTGACCCTGTCACCTTTTGACCCCTGGCAGAGAAGGACTCTGTGTTCTGATTGGCCCTAGACAGGAGGGGCTCTGTTTGCGAGGTTTCTCAAGGCCAAGGCAGAAGGCACCCTACGACCCCCCCCCCCCCCCCAGCCCCTCCTGTCTCTTATTCTCTCTGACTGAATCACAGCAGTGTAAGCCACTGGTTGGTTTTGTTTTATTGACACAAATAACGTTTGTGTCTCCAGTTTGACCATTGTCCAATTTAGGAAATTAGCTATTGTATTGTATTGTTCTCGCGTTAATAAACATTTTAATATATTCTTTTTAATCTTCTGCCTAATGATGATGTCACTGGTAAGGCGGGTTTCTGAAGTGTCCACAGCCCTCCTATGAAACACAGACTGAGTAGAAAAAAATGGTCCATTTTATCATGAGCATTAGTGAGGACCAATCACATGAAGAGAGGTTGAAAATGGGTGAAGTCGTCATTTAAGGAAAGAGTTGAAAGGTTTGATAAGTGTTTGTAGCACCTAAGGCACCTTGCACAAGCATCCACAGCTGTGTTGTGAAGTGCTGTGTTTGAGTAGTGTATTACACCGCTGTCCTATCAGATATTTATGGTTCTCTCTCTCTCTCTCTCTGTCTCTCTGTCTCTCTCTCTGTCTCTCTGTCTCTCTGTCTCTCTGTCTCTCTGTCTCTGTCTGTCTGTCTGTCTGTCTCTGTCTCTGTCTCTGTCTCTGTCTCTGTCTCTCGCTCTCGCTCTCGCTCTCTCTCTGTGATGCTGGTTAGCGGGTGACCTTGGGAGAGGTCGTCTCACATCTCTCTTCCAGCAGCTGTCTCATTTATCACAGTCAACAAGTTTCACCAGCGAGTGCAAGACTAATGCTGAGTGTATGTGTATACCACTGGTTCTCAAAGTTGGGTTCTGTGGACCCCCAGGGGTCCTTGAGGGGGTTCCAGGGGGTCCCCCAGTAAACATTAGTTAAAACAGCATCAAAGTCAATTTAACCACTTTAACCTTAGTTAATTTATTATTTTGCTGTACAAAAATGGCAGATCTACAAGCTCACAATGTGTCTCATCTGCTTGTAGATGCAGCTATTTTAGAACATTTTTGAAAGATCTAGATGGGGGTCCGCCAAGTAATTTAAGGTCCTTGACGTGAAAATGTTTCAGAACCACTGATCTATATTAACCTCCATCTCTCTCTCTCTCTCTCTCTCTCTCTCTCTCTCTCTCTCTCTACCTCTCTCTCTGTACCTCTTTCTCTCTCTCTCCACCACTCCATCCCCCCTCCTCTCTTTCTCTCTTTCTCTCTCTCTCTCTCTCTCTCTCTCTCTCTCTCTCTCTCTCTCTCTCTCTCTCTCTCTCTCTCTCTCTCTCTCACTGCCTCTAGGTGTAGTTGTCCCCCCACCACACCTCCCGCCAAGATGGTGGCGTTGTCCCTGAAGATCTGCGTGCGCCAGTGCAACGTGGTGAAGACCATGCAGTTTGAGCCCTCCACGGCCGTCTACGACGCATGCCGCATCATCAGAGAGAGGGTCCCCGAGGCGCAGGCCGGACAGGGTACGACCAACCATGCACTTTACACACATATACCCCCAGTGGTGGAAAGTAACTAAGTACATTTACTTAAGTACAATATTGGGGTATTTGTAATTGATTTGTTATTTTAAATTTCCAATACGTTTTTTTTTCTACATTCTACACATGCAGTATTGATACTTTTACTTAAGTAAAACAATTGGGTACTTTTTCCACCACTGTGTACCCCATGACAGTAATCCTCCATTTATACTCTGTCACGAAAATAGAAATACAAGCTCACAATGTGTGTGACAAAACAGGATCACCCAGGGGTCTGGACTTGGCCCTGTCCTTTTTTCCTTTTACATCAAATCTCTTTGCTGAAAATAGCTGATCTACTACCAATGGCTCACACACGTGTTGCGTGCTTGTAGATCGGCTATTTTCAGCACACAACATCGCCACTGTGCACTGTGCACATGTCGTTGCAGTCGGGTTAATCTGAGTTCCCAGAAGTTTTTCGCCTCGCATACAAACGGGAGCGGCGAGGAACTTCTGGGCCAAAGCCCTGGTATTTCTGGGCGGGATGTAACTTACGCTCAGAATCTGAGCGGACACGCCTCTTACCGGTCTACTCGTCTAAAAAGTCCGACGAGAGGCAAACAGCAGTACACAACAATGGCGGCCGCAATTTCTCAAGGGGAAATTGCTTCCCGTCGCTCCTATTTGCATGTAAGACCCACTGCATGTGGATCCCGCCCCCTTTTCTTCATTGGCTGTTGATTTGAATCAGAAATCAGTGGCCGCGCCCCTGCTGTCCAGGCTTTGAGCCGAAGCCTCCCAGACTACAGTCGGGTAGAAACCTTGTATGTCCAAAACATATTATTTTAAAAACATTTAAAAAGTAGTGGAAAGCTGGCGTTGTGAGCTTGTAGATCTGCTATTTTCACTACTTTTGCTTCACTTGTATGATGAAGTAGGGTATTATTTTACGAAGAAACATAAAACGTTTAAATACAGAGATACGCGTACGTGTACCATGATGGGTTTGAAAGTGATCGATCATACTAAAAGTAGCAAAAGTAGCAGATCCGCAACCTCGAAACGCGGTGCGTGAATCCTGAAAAGTAACTGTTTTGGACATAAGGGGTTTCCAACCCGACAGAGACAAGATGATGATTACCTTTTACTAATCCCTGTGGAGACGTTCTGACTGAGTGACTTCTAATCAAATCTAGTCAAGAGGAGGACATTCTTCACGGTCATTTCAAAAATGTTGTTTTGTGCACACTTTTGTTTACACAGCGTCGGACTACGGTTTGTTCCTCTCTGATGAAGACCCCAGAAAAGGCATCTGGCTGGAGTCTGGCAGGACCCTCGACTACTACATGCTCCGCAACGGGGTAAATACACACACACTTTAGTTTTTTATTAAAAAAGGGGGGGGGGGGGGCGTGTCGTGTTTGATCAAATAAATCAAATAAGAAAATATATATTCAAGCAACTTGGAATATTGGGGTAATAATCTGGGGTAATAATCTGGCGTGCACACAGAAGCCAGAGTAGAGGTTAAAATGAACCCGCTGGCTCACACAAAAATTATGTTATTATAAAGTAAAATACATTTCTCTCAAGTACCCCTGTAGTACCTCTGTGTACATGTAACCTCATTTGAGAAACACTGCTAGATCAGTTGCAATAACATTTTATTCATTCAGTTAGCAGCTTTAAGTGCACTGTACTGTATGTGTGTTGCAGCATAATGCCAGTGTGTGTGTGTGTTCTATAATGAGAAGGCAGCTAACCAGGACAGATAATGTGCGACAGTTTCTCTGGAGGGGGGCTGTGTGAATAACATTGACCTGGCCAGTCTCATTAGCGGCACATGTCAAACAGTTCAGCATGTGCACATATGCGCACGTGCATGGACACAGGCATGCATACGCTGTGACCTTTTTTGATAGACGTGACAGATGACACACACGTACTATGAGCACACATGTCTACAGGATTGGTATACTAATGTTTAAGCAAGTCTAATGCTGCATTCATGCTGGCAGCTACAAAGCTATTAGTCTACCATTAATTTTCAATGGAAGCCAGCTAGGGGTGTTGGAAAAAATTGATTCATGTAAAAATCGCGATATTATCAACGATTCAACTGCAGCTACAAAACGACCCCAGTCTACATAGCGTTGCTGTCGCTCAGTATCTCCATATTTCAACTTTTTATGTTTTACCGTAAAGAATGCCCTACTTCGTCATACAAGAGTGTCTCACAAAAATAGTGAAAATAGACGTTCTACAAGCTCATGTGACTGATTTAGGCCCCAGTCAGAATACCTCCGTGGTTGATGGTAGTGAGGCGCCAGCAATGTGATAGACTGTTTAATCACTTATTAACCCATTAAGACCTGAGGCCGATTCTACACATTTCTTCCAAATCAGTAGTTCTCACACTTTCAATATTTTTCAAAAATGTTCAAAAATAGCATTTGGCTATTCTTTAACTCATTCACTGCCTAGAACAACTAAAATGACTTCTGTCCCATAAGCCCTGACTGACTAGAACGACTAAAACGACTTTAAATTAAAATAAATAAATATATATATATATATATATTTTACCCAAAGACCAAGGAGATATGATTTTTCGAAGATCTAGACTCCCATCCACTTCCTTGTTAACTTAAAACTTAAAAATTCTGTATCTCGGCTCCTGAGTACTTTTTTTTTCAATGAAAAATCTCTGGCAGTGGGCAAACGTGGCCAGAAATAATTCAGGCAGTGAAGTTAATAGCCAAATGCAAAAATCTGAAATGACGCTTCCCCGGTTTTAATGGGTTAAACCTATATACGGGGTCCCACAGAGCTCTATACTTGGTATGCTCCATCTTTCATTCATTCATTCATTCAATCATTCATTCATTCATTGTCAGGACATCCTGGAATACAAGAAGAAACAGAGACCTCAGAAGATCAAGATGTTGGATGGGGCCGTTAAAACCATCATGGTGGACGACTCCAAAACAGTGGGCGAGCTGCTGGTCACCATATGCAGCAGAATAGGTACAGTATGCATTGATAATTGCGTTATTAACTCATTCACTGCCACAATTATTGCTGGCCGAGTGGCCGTGTTTGCCCACTGCCAGAGATTTTTCATCGAAAAAAAAAAGTACTCAGGAGCCGAAATACATAATTTTTAAGTTTTAAGTTAACAAGGAAGTGGATGGGAGTCTAGATCTTTAAACAATCATATCTCCTTGGTCTTTGGGTCAAATTTGAAACAAAAACTAAAAATTAGGCTAATTGAATAATTGAGAAGCTCATTTTTTGTATATAATTAACAATAAATAAATTAACCACATTATGTTACCACACAACTGTGATAAAATAATCTACAAGCATCGCGGTGCGTTCTGACCTCAGCTATTTTCACTATTTTCAAAGCTTTAGAAACTTTTTGCTTATAATGACATGCCCAAGATAGGGATTGATTATTAATGAATTCATCTTTTTTATTTTATTTTACAAGTTATATTCAATGAACTCTATTAGTTGGATTAACTGCTGCACCGCTGTGGATGTGCAGGTATCACCAACTACGAGGAGTACTCTCTGATCCAGGAGGTGGCGGAGGAGAAGAAGGAGGACGGCCACGGCATGGGGACGCTGAGGAAGGACGGGACGCTGAAGAAGGACAAGGACGAGAGGAAGATGGAGAAGCTCAAAGCCAAACTGCACACAGACGATGAGTGTGAGTTCACCAAAGCAAAACCGCTGCTTCCCAAACAGTGGGTCGGACCCATTTTTATGGGTCGCGAGTAAAACATTTTCTTTCACGTGTTTTTTTTTAACACAAATCTTCTCTTCTGGGGGTCCCTGGCACAAAAAAAACGTTTGAGAACTATTGATTTAGAAGGCATTTGTAGAATCGGTCTGAGGTCTTTGGGTTAATAAATCGAGCCCCAATTAGGCTGGGATACTGGCAAGATGAACGCACACATGGGTTGTGTTGAAATGATGGTGGTTTATTGTCTAGTATTTCTAGATGTTGAGGTGCCATAGCGGGCTGAGGTGTATATAAATTACATTTAAAAATGTGGGTGGTATCCGATTGCCGAATTAATTACACTACATGGTCAAATAGACCGATACCGATGCTTCAATGCAAGTTGAAGTTCAAATATACTGTATGTATGATACATGACATAAAAAAGGCTGTGTATATTATACATTAAATCTTTTGGCGGAGGGTAGAATCTTTCATCTAGCAGTCATTTGGCCGGTGAGCTAGATGGTTAATTTCAGACCCTGAGGACACAGCATCTATTTTTAATGGTGTTTATATAGACTGGAAGTGTTGTCTGTCTTCATTCAGGGCCATTTGAGAGTGCTTAGTCCCGAGCAAGACACTTAACCCTGAGTCAGAAGAGACCATTTCCATCACTTACCACTTAGTTTCCTTTCTGCTGAAAGCTTCAGTGTGCTTAACAACATTTGGAATTCCACGTTCTACTTTGAAGTGCACTCTAATATTAGACAGAGTATTTTAATTAATTTGTGAACAGATAGTTCTACTGTGGAGCCTGAATTTGAATTCCTTATTAGTCCAGAGCTGATGGACAACCAACGGATAGCTGGACCTGATGCCAGATTCAAACTCCCTCAATTCTAGAAGCTGTTGACTTATGTTGAATGAATGTCCATGTTTTCTTCACCTCAGTGTAGATGGGGCCTTTAGTCTGATGACTGTAGCATGTGACCCAGAGCCATTCAATGAGAGAGTGGTGACAATGGAAGTCCAAAATGCTTGATCGTCACATGAATCAGATACTGTAGTTCCAGTTACCTGTTAATTGATTCAGATGTAATCATGATATAATCTGATTCTCCACTTTAACCGTATACTTAGTTGACCGAGTCTCCAGGGCTAGATACTTGGTCCTCTCCTCTTTTTCCCTCTACACCAAATCTCTTTGTGGATGATAGCCGATCGACAAGCTCACAATGTGGCGCATTGCAACGTGTTCTGAGCTCTTTTTTCCTCAGTGATTACATGCTTGAGTTTGATCTTATGCTGCCTTTGACGACTGAATTTCTCTCGCCCTACTAATAAAGGTCTTATCTTATCTATGCTACGGTTAATGAGGTTAATGTCTTACCTTTCAAATTCTGCTTCTGGGAACTATTGAGAGGCTTCGTGATCGGCCGTTGCTGTAAAGAAAATTGGTCCATTGCACTGAGCGAACTTGTCGCCTCTCCCTCTCTCTCTCTCTCTGGGCCATTTCGGCCTTGAACAGAGTGAATATGTATCCATCCATCATTGCTGTGGACATTTTTACTTGCCCTGTTGACACCATGTCGGACCCTCTGGAGAACTGACAAACCAACATGTATTCTGTTCACCGCTTTGTTCAGGGGTCTCTCCAGCTCTTTAGTAAGCAGAAAATGCATTTTCAGGTGTGGATATCAATTGTATCCACTCGGGAGAGAGAACTCATACAAGACACGGGGTAAACGAGTGGTATTGGAAGTGATGAAACAAAAACAAAAAACATCAAGACAAAATTGGAAAACGGAACACTATAATTGTCGGGTTCTCTCTCGTCATCTGTACAGTTAAATTAACACTCAGGATTTTACTGTTCGTGTGTGTGCGTGTGTGTGTGTGTGTGTGTGTGTGTGTGTGTGTTTGTGTGTTCAGTGAACTGGTTGGACCACAGCAGAACGTTTCGGGAGCAGGGCGTGGAAGAGAGCGAGACGCTGCTCCTCAGACGAAAGTTCTTCTACTCGGATCAGAACGTAGACTCCCGTGACCCGGTGCAACTCAACCTGCTCTATGTTCAGGTAAAGAACTACTTTTAAAGCTTCAATCCGTAGGATTTATGTTCCTACTCGTGGGTGACCACATTTCTGCTGCTCATCCAAAATGGAATCCCCGCTCCCCAATTCCCCTTTTTTCCCTCTACATCAAATATTTTAGCCGAAAATAGCCGATGTTACAGGCTTGTAGATCGGTTATTTTAGCTGAATGTTCGTCCACAGAACAGGGACGCTAGGGTTCAAGTGGTTAAAATAAGTTTAAGTCTTTAACACGTTTATTGTGTTAAAGACTGCTTATTGTCCTTCTCTACATTCACTTACTATAGAACCCACCACTAAAGCCATTGCCAGTAGGCAGGTACTAAAGATCTGTCCAGGATGGTGAGACAGTGAGACACCCCAAGTGGGCAATCAACCGGAAATACTGTATATTTAAACAGACATTTAGAACCTCTAACCGACTAAATCTTGCTCACGTAGGTTAATCGAATATCGCAAAGCAGGGTTTATATTATACAAATATTAACTTCTTATATACAGTATCAACAAATCAACTACAACATACTCAAATTGATTTTTTGGAATCAACTAAAACGATTAGCCATTTAACCCTGTATTAATAATTTGTTGGACAATGGTGGTGTACAAAATGGCTCTCATTATAATGTCTCTTATCATTCCTACTGTACCACCAAGGCAAACCAGACACAGCCGGCCAGGCCCGCTGCACATCATGTCACAGGCCAATTCAATCATGTATTGGTTGGAGGCCACGTTTTATGGTTTTATGAGGGGTGTTTTTTTTTTTTTTCATTGCCCCTTTGTTTTCCTCCTTGGAGAGAATGGCAGCGTAACAAGCATCAATACAAACCCTCCATTCACTCTCTGCTTTACCAATTTATTCCATTGTCCCTACATGTCACTAAGCAATTACCTAAACATGGAATGATGGATGGCTTTGGAGACGAGTTGTTCCTGCTCGTTTAGTGGGAGGGAGCGGGGGGGTACCTGTATGTCATCGAAGTTTTTTTTTCCCTTTGTCCTCTCTTTTAATAAAGAGTCTCTCTTAGCAGAAAAGAAAGTTTTCAGTCATTACACTTCATTTGTACAGTATATCAATGCTTTCGGGTGGAAACCTTGTATGTCCAAAACTGTTCCTTTTTTTTATTATTATTTTACAAACATCTAAAAATAGTGGCAATAGCCAATCTACAAGCTCACAACGCACCGCCATGACCTACCCTCTGGGTCATGGCCTCATGGGAGGTGGCATTTGACCTCTTGATGTACAAGATCCTTAACCTTAAAGGTAGGGTAAGTGATTTGCATTGGTTAAAATAAGTGTTAAATAGCTCTATATTCTGATAGTACTCATTGCTATAGAGTGTTTGTTCAGTATTAGGAGTCTCCTTGTCTCTCCATCTCTTTATTAAACAGAAAATGCATTTTCGTTTCAGTTTCAGTTTCATTTCCAATTTTATCCAACCAGGACAGAGAACTCAATCAGGATACAGATTAAACAAGTGAAATTGGAAGTGATGACACTAAGAAATGAGCAGGCAAAATTGGAACTGGAACACTATACAAATTAAGCTTAAAAATGGGTACTTTCTCCTGATTGGCTGAGATTTTGACACCTACCGAAAAATGTATTTTCAGTTTATTAAAGAGCTGGAACGACAGGGAGACATCTGTTACCGAAAAAACACTCTATAGCAATGATTACTATCAGAATATAGTATTTTAACCTTTTAATAAAATACTTTTTGTTTTAACCAAAAAATATCACTTACCCTACCTTTAACTACACCACTTTACTAACGGAGCCTAACCTTACCTAAACATTTATTCATTAAACCACACCAAATCCATGCCGTAACCTAACTACATTAATTGTCTAACCTTAACTAAAATAATTGAATTAAACCACATTAAATTAAAGCCATGCATACATGTAACCATACAAACCGAGCCAAACCTTATCTAAAATTAATTAATTAAACCACGGCCAACCCGTGTTTAAGCAAAACCATACTAAAAGCGGAACTTAGGCCTAAGGTTAAGATTAGGATCTTAATTAAACCACACTGCTGCCATGTCTAGACATAACCATAGTAATAATACTAATAAGTCTAAATTTAACCATACGATATTGTGCATCAGCTTAGACAAAAGTTGGGTTCCACCTACAGTAGTTGTGTCCTGCCTTCTGCCATCAGAATATGGGCCATGCAGACACAATTATTTTTGGCAAAAAATAAATTTTCTTCACATACCCATTGCTTTGTACATTAGCAAAGGAGGAAACCAACCTGACCTTTATCCGGTGGTGAGTGTGCTTGCATTCAGGCTGCTAGCTGTTTTTATAAATGGTGTGTAGGAATTTGTACAGCTTATGTTAATATCACTACCAGATTATACATCTGCCTGGAATGCCTTGTATGGGATGAGGTGAGTGTGTAAATCTGACATGGGAAATGACCTCAAGAGGCGGCTGTTGGTGGTAGTGGAGCCAGTACTGCTGTACAGGGCCGAGACATGGTACAGTAGGCTACAGCAGGAAAAGGCCCTGGATGGCGTCTATCAGAATCCTACGAATGGTACCGGGTGTCACATGGGCGGACCACATCAGAAACGTGGACCTCTACGGAGGCCTCCCGCAGGTCACAGACAAGGTCGGAGAGAGATGGATGAGGCTGGCTGGGCACTGTGTGAGGCACCCGGAACTGACACTGTGGGTGCCAACCGAAGGCACAGCCAGGAGGGGAAGGAGGTGCACCACCTACGTAGACACACTGTGGCGTGACAGCGTGCTAACAACAGTGTAGAGCTCGAGACCCTGATACTAGACAGGAGGGAGTGGAGGACAGTGATCCAGGAGTCCTGAATCCACACGCTAATCCACACGTTACATCGCATCACACTAACACCTGTCTGGACTATAAGCTTCTTCCTAAATTGCCAAAACATCTGAATGTTACTGTCAGACATAAAGCAGTAACAACTAGACTACCAGACCTGCCAAAAGAAGAGAAATAAAACGAGATGAAAAAGAAAAGGGAGCTAAGGGAACACAAAAGGTGTACTGCAGTCGAGGGACCACCACAGTCTCCACAGAGTAGAGGTCAGTGAGCCCCTGATCACAGACATCTACACTGTAAAATCCTCAGTGTTGATTTAACTCTGAGAGGGTACAAAATGGAACGGGTCCATTTGGTTTCATTTGTACACTCAGAGTTACAGGAGGAGGGAGACAGGCGGGGGAAGCAGAGCGTGTAACTCCCTCTCTGTGTGTGTGTTTGTGTCAAAGGGGTCTCCCTATTAAAATGGAGGGTGTTCCTAGTAGCACACACACACCCCTGGCTCCCATGGTCTCCTGGGGATAAAAGCAGCACTTTAATTTTCCAGCCAGGGTCCTGCACTCCTTTCTAAATAGCTGTGAGTGATGGGTGGCCAGATAGGAGTCCGGTTTCAATTAACTGGTTCTCAGAGATTTGACTGACTCCCTGGCCCTGCGCCAGCATTTCTTTAGCAAGAAAATAGCACTACTGCTGTGTAAAATATTTAATTAAGATAGTCTGGTCTCATGTACCCCCAAAATATGTGCTGTACAAGAATTTCTACTTCTACCATAAGGAAGGTTGAGATTACAGTACGCTCGGAGTGACCCGCTAGCCAAGTTAAAGGGCGCAAAACAGCTGGATGCAAAATGCCTTGGTCAGCGAGTCCCCTGTTTGATTCCCGGCCGGCCAACCGCCAGACCATTTGCTGCATATCACTTCACTGTCTCTATCAAATAAAGGCTTAAAAGAGGAGATTACAGTGTTACAAACAAAGGTGGGACCAATAATTGAAATGTCTGCAGTCAGAGGAAAGAGCATCAGAGCATTTGCAGACACCAGTCAAAGTAATACATTTATTCCCCACAACCTCACAGAGGCCATGGTTCCTCTCAGTGGGAAACGGGTGGATTGCCTTTTCTAAAGCAGTTCAAGCATCTTGGGGTCTTGTTACTCAAATGAGGGGAGGCTGGAGAGTGAGATTATAGCCAGGGCAGCGGGAGTGGTGTTGCGTTGTCTATCTGTGGCACTGGAGATGTGGCTTACAAACTCTGACTGAGGGCCGTCTCCACAGTGTGTCCAGCTTGGCCGGGCGGCACTCCATCGAACACAATCTGTGTTTATTTTAATGATGAATCAATCGATTGGCTTGGATCAATGGAACTAACGTAGTATACTTTAAGTTCCTATTTATCGGTATCACAATGAAAACAAATTTTTCAAGGTTTTAAAGAAAAAAAATGCCATGATAAAAAAATAATCAATGAGCCTATTTGGGGGCCCACTTCAATATCCTCACGGCCCACCAGTGGGCCTCGACCTACAGGTTGAGAATTGCTGGTCTACACACCCTCCCCGAGACCAAACGGTAGGCAGAAACGGTGGTAATTGGAAATAACTACAATTGGGAGAAAATGAGGGAGAGAGAAAAAAAACTGAAAACACTGTGAATGCACTGTAATGAAGGTGATGTTATTGAATGGAGGTAAATGCCATGGAACATTATTTCACAGAAAGTCACTTAGCTGGTGTTTATTTACCGGGCATGAAATGTGAATGTCAATACTTCATCAGCATATTGATAGAATATTGTACGTGTGTTTGTGCGTCGGAGGGCAGGGGAGCAGAGGAGAGGAGGTGCAGGTATATGAATGCACTCTATTTATTTCCCCACACCCCCCATAATAATGAACGCCTTTCTTTTCCTTTTGTGTTTCAGGCCCGGGACGACATCCTGAACGGCTCTCACCCCGTGTCGTTTGACAAGGCGGGTGAGTTCGGAGGCATCCAGGCACAGATCCAGTTTGGACCGCACATAGAGCACAAACACAAGCCTGGATTCCTGGAGTAAGCACCTGCCAATCAAACACACTTCTACACAGAGCACATTTCACTATGGGTTTCACACAGTCAACCATTTAATCCATTATATATATTTTTCTCTTTTTCTTTTTCAAACAACGAAAATAGACAATCTGCGAGCTTGTCTAGTCTGTCTATTTTCGTCCGCGAACTAACTTGCTGTCCTTGGTTAGCTCCGGATTGCACAGGGAAGCCACAGGCTTATCAGACTCTGTGGAGGATTTGTTTGTTTTGAGTTTGTACGCTTGCAGTAGAAAACCCAGGGACCATATGGTTTTATGTATGAACTTATAACCTCTACCTTCATTTAATTTCTCCTCTAGCCTGAAGGAGTTTCTTCCTAAAGAGTACATCAAGCAGAGGGGAGGAGGCGAAAAGAAAATCTTCCAGGTGGGATTTAAGAAGGAATTAAGCATAATTATTTTTGCTTTTTTTCAGCATTAATCTCCGTCACACAGTAAAATCATCAGTGTCAATGTAACCCAGAGAGTTCAAATCTGCTCATTTGGGTACATTTTTACTACATTAAATCTTGCGTCCCTGTTTTTTGGGTCATGTCATTATAGGGCTATATATGTTTAATTTATGCCCTGTCGCATGTAGGTGATGTGCAGCAAAAATACCAGATCTGTAAGCTCACAACATGTCGCACTGTGACACGTTTTGAGCTTATAGATCTGGTATTTTTGCTGTACAATGCTGTGAGGCTTAAGTGGCTTTAGATGCACACTGAGGGTTTTATTGTGCAGGCATAATAATGCTAGGGTATTTATTTAATCTCATATTAACCCCCAGGAACATAAAATGTGTGGAGAGATGACAGAGATCGAGGCCAAAGTGATGTACGTCAAACTGGCCAGGTCCCTGAGGACATATGGAGTCTCATTCTTCCTGGTTAAGGTGAGCAGCTGAAAATCATCTTTACCCAGGTATCTGATTACTGATTATTTGCATGGTCAAATGGACGGTTTCCAGTATGGTTTACCTTACACCTGTTACACAGTAACTGTGATTCTGGGAGCAGATGCAGACTTGGAAAAAAAGAGAAAAGAATAGTGCATTCTCATTACCTGATTTAATAGACCGTCTGATGCACATATTGGCATAACGTTAGCCTTGGATCAAGACTATCATAGATGTATTTTATCGGGTCTGACTTTTACTTTCGTATCTACGATGGTCTTGGCTTGCACCCCCCAGTGCGTCCTGCACTTTCACCAGTAAAGCCTGTACTTCTCCGTACATGAACAAAACAAATGTTAACTTGCGCTTCGGAGTCTTTGTGCAATGTATTAGTCTGTATTTTTCAATAAAGAAGTGTTTTAATCCCTTTTTTTTTATCTGTGGCCGAACGCCATTTTTCCCCCCTCGCTTACTTCCTGTTTACATTGAGTGTAATTCTGGCTTTCACCGGATGCACCCCGTCACTTTGAGGAATATAGGGAACCGATATTGCCTATACCGATATGATGACCGACCTGTTCAATATCTCCCCAATGCCGGATTATTATACTAAACTAAAATGCAAACAATAATTTTGATAACTGAACCTAAAATAAAAAGTTTAATCACATGAATCCTAGCATCCCTATTCTATTCCTATGCACTTGTAAAACTAACTAAAACTAAAGTCTTTACAATGAAACAAGAAAACAGCCAGCACTCAAGTTATGTCCTTTTATATTTAAATACTTTTCATTGATTTATTTGCCTCACCAGGGAGAAAAGAAACGGACGCGTTTTGACCTGGTCGCTCTTCCTCAGGCCGACAGCAGACATGTCTTTGTTCAAAGGGGAAACTCGCATTTCATTCCAATGTTGCTAAAGACATTTAAGTGTGAAGGCACTATAGCCGGCAGGTTGCGGAAATTGGCCAGTTCTAGCAGAACATAAAAGACTTTTCATGCAGTACCAACTGAGAGCTGCCTGTTGGCAGTGGTGGAAGAAGTACTTAGATTATTTATTTTTCTACTTCAGTAAGAGTAGCAATACTACAATGTAGAAATACTCTATTAAAAGTAAAAGTCCTGTCTTCAAAATTTCCTTGAGTAATAGTACAAAAGTATTGCCATCAAAATATACTTAAATACTCATACACTTTTTTGAAGACATTTAAAGTTTGTCTGTAGAAAAATAGAAAGATTCACAAGTTCACAACACGTCATTGAGACGCATTGTATATCGGTTATTTTCGAACAGCTAAATTATAGAATATGGGTTTTATATTCTTAATAAAAGTCTACAAAGTAAGTATAGTCAAATAATTGTAGTGGAGTAAAAATTACAATATTTGCCTTTGAGATGTAGTGGAGTAATAAAGTATCAAGAAATGGAGATACTCAAGCAAAATAAAAGTACCTCAAAATTGTACTTAGTTACAAGCCCACCACTGTCTGTTGGCCCTCATCTCATACTGCAAGCATTCCTAACTGTCTTGAAAAGAATCCAATTCCACCTGAGCATTAAACTTTAAGGACAACCAGATGTCAAATAAAAAAGAAAAACTCATCTGGTCTGGGCTTGAAGTGGAAAAAATAAAATACGCACACGGAGGAATGCACCTGTTTTGTTTTGGCATATATCCTAAATACACCGTAAAATCCTGAGTGTTCATTTAAGTCTGATAGTGTACAAATGGAAAGCCCATGGTCGCTATGTTTTGGCGGCCAAGGTTTTCTGGCAAGAAAGCGTTGAGGGGAGACTTCTCCCTTGTGCGGTACATGACGACTGACGTTGAGGACCTCTCAGGCTGGTTACATGAAGTCCCAGGTCCACATAGTAAGAGCCACACCGTTTCTTTGTGGATCCTGAGATCTGGGCCCCCGTCAACCGTCAAATGCACATATATATGGACTCAAATGCACATACTGTATATGGAGATCAACGTGCACAGATGTCAGACACAACAGAAACGGTGTCAAATGCACATAATATGGAGATTTTCAACAGGCACTGGTGTCAGACACAACAGCTGGGGCCCCAGGTGCCTCGTGGGTTTCAGGGCCCGAACCTCAAGTTTACAATACAACTGCTCATATTTTTCCTTCAAGTGGGCCGGTGTAATATCTATTATAATCTTTCAGCAGTTATACTCCTACAGTACCTCAGTGCAGAGGCAGACCGCAGAATGGTCTGAATAAAACATGCAGATAAAGTATTATACGAAAGATGCTTTTATTGCACGTTCATTAATGTCGCACTATATACGCTATAAAAAGATGTTGTGAATGCTATTAATCAAGGCACACCGACTCATGGTTCCTTCCAGTAAAGTCATGCAGTATAAAGTAGAGAGTGGAGATGGAGGGTGAACCCAGGCCATGAGTATTATTACTACAGTATATATCGTCGTTGTCGGGTGGATGTCCAAAACTGTTATTTTTCAGAATTAAAAATAAATAAATAGCAGAAATAGCTGATCTACTGTAGAGATCGGCTATATTTGCAACTTTTGTGTGACGCTGTAGTATGACGAAGTAGGGCATTAATTTACAAAAAAAAAAAGAAAAGATGAGAGGTTTCTGCAATGTAGTCACACTGCTAACAGATGCATCATCCCTCTTTCTATTGGGGGGGGGGGGGCTAGCTGCCATGAGCACCAGCCTGCTGATAGCAGCCAGGTGCATCTCTACTGGAATTACAACCATGAAAGGAATGCTAAGTGTGTGTGTGTGTGTTTCTGTTTTGTTTGTCGAGTTGTCCACGACGGCATTTTTTTCTCTTTCATTTTTTTCGCCCCGTTGTCACCTCAGCTGGCCTCTGTCAGCTGCAGAGCTTTGACAGAAAAAATGAGACCGCTTCCTGGCAACGGGTTGCTTATGAGCTCTGCATGTTGAAGCCACACGGATGACGGTGCCAAGCTGTTTTCTGTGTCGCTGCCAGATAATTGCTAGCTTGTTGTGAACAGCATCCGTGGCCACAGCGAAGGTGGGGCAAGAAATTAACAAAATACTAAATGACCAAAAATATGCTGGTGTCCACATGATCTAGTGTTCATCATTAGTCGAAACTTAATCCTGAATTATACTTCATAGCGCAAATAGTGCTGTGATCTGCAAGATCACAGCACTATTTGCGCTATGAAGTATAATTCAAATGACAGCTGAACTGGGCCCACACTGCAGTCCTAAAGCCCTTAACCTATATAATAGGGGTGTGCCGATATATCGTCCCGCGATATATCGCGATACGTTTTTGTGACGATATGTATCGTTTTGGGGATTTTTTTTTTTTTTTTTTTTAATAATAATCAGGCATGCAAACAGCCCCGAGGTGAAAAGGTTGACAACATGTTGTTTTTTTTCGGGTCAGGTGTCACACTATTGCCCTATTTGGATTCAAAACGGCTATTGTAGCTGCAAAGTTTGCATGTCTGAATAATGCAAAAACAGAATTATTTGTTTGCATTTGCTTTTTTTCTCCCCCATATATTTTCATAATAAAAAAGTGCGTATCGAAGTTGTGAGCCCAATATAGTATTGTATCGTTTCGTGAAATTAGTGTATCGGCACACCCCTACTACAGTATATAACTAACTTTCCAGGAAGAGAGAGCCTGTAGTTTCTATTTAGCGAGGAATCCCCATCAATGATGTCACTGGTAGGCAGGTTTCTGAACTGCCCACCAATGAGACACAGAGTGAATAGACAGAAAGGGTACCATCCAACCCTACCACCATGAAGATAAGGTTGAAAATGGGTGAAGTGCTCCTTTTAATGTGAGAACTGCGCATTGAGTAAGTGACACTTACAGTAGAGCTACCCGCCCAAGTGTCAAAACATGTCGAGCAGGGATGGGAACGTGTTGGCACAGTACTGTATATAGGGGTGTGAAGGTAGAATTTGAATATGGAGTGTAAAACCAGGTGGGAATCGCTTGTGTCACAGTGTGCACCTGCCATGTCCCCTTGTCGCCATCTTGTACCCAACACACACACACACACACACACACACACACACACACACACACACACACACACACACACACACACACACACACACACACACACACACACACACACACACACACACACACACACACACACACACACACAGAGAGAACACTGAAGGGAAAGCGAGGAGACAAAGATGAGAGAGGTGCTGACAGGGTGAAAACAGGAGCTGTGGTGCCGGTCGTATTCATCTAGCTGTGAATATTCTATCAGTGCTGGTTAAAGGCTGTCTCCAGCAGCACTTAAAATGCAAGCCAAGAGATGGTGTGTGTAGGAAGATCTCTGCACAATCGCTGCCCCACACATACATACACACACACACACACACACACACACACACACACACACACACACACACACACACACACACACATACACAATGCCCTCCTACGCGCCTGTCACCCCAACAACACTGGGCTAGAAGCTATTCTGTTGAGAAAACCATCTGATTGCCTTTACAGACACCGGGAATGGGTTGTTGTCATGTTTTTTGTCAAGAATGTGATTTAGATCAGGGGTTCTCAAACTTTTTCGTGTCAGGGACCCCCAAACGGATATGTATTTGGCCACGGACCCCCATCTGAAAATGTTTTGTGCCTGGGACCCCCAGAAGAGAAGATTTATGTAAAGTTTCCAAACATCTTAGATATTTTTCTGAACATTTAAAAAATAGCAGATGTACAAGCTTGCAGCGCGGCAGAAAGTGACGCGCTGTGAGCTTGTACATCTGCTATTTTTGAATAGCCAACATATTGTGTGTGTGTGTGTGTGTGTGTGTGTGTGTGCGTGTGCGTGCGTGTGCATTCTCCTCCCTCTCTTTCTACTTACAAGTCTCCATCTCTGTGCCCCTCCTACCCACACTTCATCACATCACAAGGTGTCGGTGTGTGTGCTATTCCAGTACTGTTAATGGGGAAAGGTGTGTCTCGTTTCACTCCCCGGAAATACAAGATCTCGGTACAACAAAGTAGAACTCAAGCTTGAGATGACTAAACCTACAGCAGCAGGAATTCCCCTTTTTTTTCTCTCCATGCTTTCTTTCCCCCCGTCTTTATTGCTGCAGCTGCTGCTATTAATTTGTTGTGCTGCTGAAGTGGCCATGAACTCATGTTCAACTTCTTAAGAGAAAACCAATCTAGTGGGCCATATTGGATAAACCTACTGTGGAAAATTGTTTATTGGCAAAATTGCTCACCCACTCTACTATACTGTATGTGCCCTCCTCAGACGGTACATTACTCATGTGTCATGTTTTCGGTTGTCAAAAAAAGAAAAGAAGTTGAGACTGAATTGGTGTATTTGGTTTATTTCCCCGTTGCAACACATTTTTGGTGCCATTGCTTTGACATTTCATAATTTGATTTCTGTAAGTGGTGCGGCTTGAAACATTTTCCACGCGTGACAAAAAGCTTTGCGCTGCAACCTTGCCAACTGCAGTAAGAAAACGCACAAGTGCACAGAATGTCTGTGTGCGTCTCTGTATGACTGTCACCCGCATATCCCGAGAACCGTTCGACCGACGGGTACAAAGGGTATCGCATAATCAGAAGGGTCATGCATTCCCAATGGGCATCTCTCTAGTGCCGTGGTTCGCAAAGTGGGGTCCGGGGACCCCCAGGGGTCCTTGGAGGAGTTCCAGGGGGTCCCCAGCTAAATGTGTTACCGTGGCAGATATAAATGTGTTACCGTGGCAGATATAAATGTGTTACCGTGGCAGATAATAATAGCAGATATACAAGCTCACAGCGTGTCACTTCTTGCCGCACTGTGAGCTTGTACATCTGCTATTTCTGAACAAATTTGGAAAAATCACAAAAGTGTTTGAAACATCTCTATTGATTTTTTATGTTTTAACACAAATCCTCTCTTCTGGGGGTCCCTGGCATAAAACATTTTCAGTTGGGGGTCCGTGGCCAAATGTATATCAATTTGGGTGGTTCTTGATATGAAAACATTTGAGAACTAACTGCTCTAGTGGACATGATATACAGTATAATCCTCTGTATGACATTTGTACACACTGAGGATTTCACTGTGCCCTGCACCTGTTGCAGTGGGTGCTGGGATGTGTCAGGGCCCACGTGCACCTTCCTGCCAGACTAAAGAGCCATGTGTTTGTGTTGTGCAGGAGAAAATGAAGAGTAAAAATAAGCTGGTGCTTCGTCTTCTGGGGATAACCAAAGAGTCGGTGATGAGGGTGGAGGAGAAGACCAAAGACGTGGTCCAGGAGTGGCCGCTGACCACCGTCAAGAGGTGGGCGGCTTCTCCCAAGAGCTTCACTCTGGTAAGAGGCTGCGTCCTACGCACACCAGACACACAACGCACAGAGACATCAAGAAGCTGAGCAAGATATATTGTCGGAAGTTGCACATAAATACATACATGCCCGGATACGCTTTGTCTGCAGATGCAGTCACAAGTTAACGTGACAGTGGTGGAAAGTAACCAAGCACATTTACTCAAGTACTGTACTTAAGTACAATTTTGAGGTATTTGTACTTTACTTGAGTATTTCCAATTTCCAATACTTTTACTTCTACTCCACTACATCTCAGAGGCAAATATTGTACTTTTACTCCACTACAATTATTTGAAAACTTTAGTTACTAGTTACTTTTCAGATATAAACTATGATATAATGAAACATACATTAACCACTTTAGCCCTATTTTATACATAGGCTATTTGAAAATAGCAGATCTACAAGCTCACAACGCGTCGCATCGCGACGCGTTGTGAGCTTGTAGATCGGCTATTTTCAAATATTTAGTACTTTTACTTTTGGTACTTTAAGTACATTTTGATGCCAATACTTTTGTACTTTTACTCAAGTACATTTTTAATTTTGGATTTTTACTTGTAACAGAGTATTTTTATATTGCCGTATTGGTACTTTTACTTAAGTAAAGAATTTGAGTAATTTTTCCACCACTGCGTGACACTCAGCCTGAATTTACGTTTTGTTTTACTTCATTATTCAGTCTAAAAGTGCTCCCAATGCAGCTGTTTTTCTGAGATGGGCACAGCGATTAGTTAATCCCCAGCTGACCAATCACAAGCCAGTCACAGAATTTTTACGTTACCACAGTGCGGAAATACACTCCCCATGGTGCTATCTGACCGTTCAGAAATTAACTGAGATGGGGAGCACTGTATGATATTAAAACGAGAGCGCTCTGAAATGTACTCGGAGCGTTTTTCTGAATGCACCCACTGTTTCGCGCCGTCGACTTCCATCGTCGACTTCAAAGGACGCTGATTGGCCCAGTTGGAATTCCAACTGAGGAAACGGACTGAACGACAGCAACACCAAACCCCTGAATCATATAGAAGGTTTTAATCTGTGTGACTATAGCGATTCAGGGGCTGGTGCCAGACAAGACACAATTATCAATGCTGCAGAACTCGGCTAGACCTGTGAATTCTCTCTGGAACTTAAGTCTCAATCCTAGAACCAGAAGCATCTTTAATTCATATTCAGAGCCTACAGTACCAATATGTTTGTGTGCTTAACCCATTGAGACCGGGAACGCATCTGTGTCATTTTAAGATTTCCTTGGCTATTCAAAAATAGCAGATCTACAAGCTCATAGCGCGGCACCGAGTGCCGCGCTACGAGCTTGTATATCTGCTATTTTTGAAAAATCGTGAAAAAAATATTTTATATATTTTTTTCACAAAACTGTTAGGATTTAGATTTTTTTAAAGAATTTTAAGAAGAATCACCTCAGGTCTTAATGGGTTAACTAGCTGGAGTAGCAAATTCTACTTTTCCACAATGGTCATAAACATTCATCCACACATTCTATTTCTCCGTAGTCACTCTTTTGCACACTTCAGCTATTGAACAAACTCCTTTGTCTGGCTTGTCAATAACTCTCCTTTGTGTCGACACCCGCAGTCAATGTGCAACAGGGGATTTAATCTAGGAGATCAGGTACACATGCTGTCTTCACCGGCCTTCTATTGAATTAATCCTCTCTCTCTCCCTCTTAATCCCCTCTCCCTTTTTTTTTCCCACGTTGACTCAACCGAACGCTTTGAAGTTTAGACATATGCCTCTCGTTGACTCCCCCGTTTGATATATATGCATAGAGTTGATTCGGTTATTCAAACATATCCCAATTTTTTTGGAGGGGGCTGCAATTTTCAGCCGCTGTCAGTTCGCTCCCGGCAACTTTGCGATTCCTAAGACACGATGTGCGATGCATGCATTATGTGCACACAGTGTACATTGTAAGAAGAAAATGTTCCGTCTCTGGAGTTCTCGCTCCCCTGCGCTGTTTTTGACATAAAGTCTGCCTTCCTCGTAGCGGTTATTAGATTAATTTGCCACAACTGTCTGCTGCAGTGGTGTGACGTCACCCGACAGAGTATGTAGTGTGTGAAACAACTGGTTCTACAGTAAGATACACATTAATCCTTCCCCTAAATCCTCTGGGGAAAACCCAGGCCTGTCACTGCAGTGGTTCCTTGTCCCACAGTATAACTGTTGTGGGGGAATTTATATTTGCAGTGTCGCACACCGAAAATAGCCAATTTACAAGCTCACCGTGTATAACCTTATACCACTTAAACCCTACAGTATATACATCATTGACCGGAGTACCTCTAGGTTCTATACTAGGCGGCTACGCAGCCTCCTTTTTTACCTCTACACCATCACTGAGAGATATTGATGTGTAGAAGTTCACAACGCGTCGCGCTGCGACACTTTGTGAACTTGTAGATCAACTCTTTTCGCCTAATGTTTGCCCCCAGAATAGGGATGAAGTGGTAAAGTGGGTATTTATACTTAGTTTTGTGCACAGTGCACGCCGAAAATATCCGATGTACAGTCTTACACCGAAAATAGCAGTTTCTACCAGCTCACAACATGGCACGCTTGCGACTCGTTGTGAGCTTGTAGATCGCCTATTTCCGACACCACGTTCAGCGAAGTGTATCAAGGACTTCACCCCACCATGAATTGTAGTTTGATGGAACTGTGTGTGTGTGTGTGTGTGTGTGTGTGTGTGTGTGTGTGTGCGCGTGTGCGTGCAGGACTTCGGGGAGTACCAGGAGAGCTACTATTCGGTGCAGACCACTGAGGGTGAACAGATCTCTCAACTTATCGCTGGATACATCGACATCATCCTGAAGAAGGTGAGGGAGCCATTCTCGGAAGCCCCATCAATCGGAACCAATCGATATCCTTCCTGGGGGACATATTGTGTCTGTGGTTGGAACTGTGCTGCTTCGCTCTAGAGGCTCTGGCAGTAAAATGAAGCACAGCGCTGGGCGGTCGATTTGCTCACGCATTTTTTTTGGAACGGTCATCTGGTGGATCTATATGTATGGATTTGACTTATTTTGAGACTTATATATATGAGAACGGGGTGTCATATAGCACTGGTTCTCAACGTCGGGTCTGTGGACCACCAGGGGTCCAATTGGACCCTTAGGGGTCAGGGTATAATTGTGAGTTACAATGTTAATGAGTGCAACGCTCCATTCGCGCACGTGACTATTGTTTTCCACGCTCTGAGCGGGGAAAAATAAGATTTTCCGCACAAATTCTCATTTAAATGCATTGGCCGGGTTTGGCGAGCGGCCACAATAAAAGCGTGGTGCGAGTGAGGCTTTTTTTGGTGGGTTCCCAGCGTAACTTTCCATTTTTCCGGGGGAAATACGTACGACGGATAATAATAATAATAATAATAAATTTTATTTGTAATGCGCTTTTCATTCACAAGGAATCTCAAAGTGCCACATGGTAAAACATCATCAATCATATAAAGTTAAAAGCAAGATTTAAAAACAGACTAAACAACAATTCAACACGAAAATGCCCTCTGAAACAAAAACGTTTTCAGGCCTATTTTAAAAGAGTCCAGGGTCTGTGGTGCTCTCAGGTTAATAGGAAGGCTGTTCCACAGGCGCGGCGCTGCCGAGCAGAAGGCCCGGTCACCCATAGTACGTAGGTTTGTACCGTTTGTTCCGCCCCTATAGACTCTCTCTGCTTTAGGTCGTGACCAGGCTTTTCTCTTCGCAGATGAGTAATGCTGGGAACGAGGCTACTTGTAACCCCATCAAGGACCCCTGGGGGTCCCTGGACCCCTCACATTGAGAACCATCTTTGATGGTTATTGGTTCAGCGTGTTATCGGCATGCCAACCAGTAAAGTTATTTGAGGACGGACGGGCGGCTGGGGAGCTGTGGGGACCCAAAGAAAAGTATTTGTGCCGCAGGGGCCAATCGCAGTCATGTTACTCCACCGGGAGCTGTGCTAAATTCCTCCACTGCGGCGGTGGCCCTTCAAACTACTCTGAGCAAATGTTTAACCACTTAAACCCTCAATACTTGGTAAACTTGACCTTTGGCTTTGTACCTGGTCTGCGCCCCCCTCTACAACAGATCTCTTCACCGAAAATAGCAGATCTACAAGCTCACAACGCATCGTAGATCTGTAATTTTCTATGAAGGTTCCCCCGGATTCTGGGGTTTAAGTGGTTAATGCAGTGTTTCTCAACCTGAGGTCCCCCCCCCCACCCCAACTTGCAGGGAGCGGGGCCAAAGACCACAGGTGGTGAGGGTGCGGTCGGTCTGTTTGTAGGTCGTCTTTTCTAAAACATGTTGCACAACATCCTAACTTTTGCATTTTTGGGTCATTACATTTTCAAAAATAGTCTGCATTTTTCAAGATTATTCAAAACGTTTCAAATGACGGAAATAGCAGATCTACAAGCTCACAACAGACACGGCATGCTGTGAGCTTGTAGATTGGGCTATTTTCACTATTTTGTCCTACGAGAAGTATTCTATACGTTTTTAACATGCATGCTCCCTCTCTCTCCTGTCCTGCAGAAGCAAAGCAAGGACCGCTTTGGCCTGGAAGGTGATGAGGAATCCACTATGCTGGAGGAATCCGTCTCCCCTAAGAAGTAGGTTTGACAAAAACACCCTTCCAGGTTTTCAGACATACCCTGACAAAAAAGAAAAGTATCTGTATGTGCAAATAAAAAACTGGAGCCGCTTGGCACTGCTTGCGACATTCCCAACGTTCTTTTCAGCAACGCTGAGGCCAGAATCTGTTGAGAAATGTATAACCTTTTATTTAACCCATTCAAACCGGGAACGCATCCATGTAACCACTTTATCCATATTTTATACTTTGGCTATTCAAAAATAGCAGATATACAAGCTCATATGAACTTGTAGATCTGCTATTTTTGAAAAATCGTGAACATTTGAACATTTCATTTCCAGGGTCCCTGGAACAAAACATTTTCAGATGGGGGGGGGGGGGGGGGTCCGTGGCCAAATACATATAATTTTGGGGGTCCTTGACATGAAAAAGGTTTTAAGCACCACTGATACAGTATATAGCAACATACGTCTTGTCAGAAAACTGTTAGGATTTAGAAGACAGAAGCAAAGATTTTAGTTACAAATGTTTGCTTAAAAATATATATATTCAAAGATTTGCACAAATTAAAAAAAATAGCAGATCTACAAGCTCATAGCTCATAGATCTGCTATTTTTGAATAGCCAAATCAATCTAAAAATGACACAGATGCGTTCCTGAATTGAATGGGTTAACCAGTAAAAGTTACATTGAGACCAAAAGGTCTCTTTTTTTCCAGTAAGAACTGGCCAAGAGGCAGAACAAATATCTGTGTTCCTAAAGTTTATCACGGTGCCTTTTGTCCCTTTGCCCAGTAGATTTCCCCAGGTGTTGTTCTGCTGGGACAATAGAATAAGGTCACATTCGGTGCAAAATAACGTCGCTGTCGGCTGGAAACCTTGTATGTCCAAAACCGTTCCTTTTTTCGTTATTGTTTTCAAAACATTTGAAAATGGCGAAAATGACAGATCTACAAGCTCTCAACGCGGCGCATCGCGACGTGTTGTGAGCTTGTAGATCTGCTATTTTTACTCTTTAGTGCGACACTCTTGTATGATGAAGTAGGGTATTCATTTACGTAAAACATAAAAAGTTGAAATTTGGAGATGCAAGGTTTCTGCCTGACAGCAATGGGCAACAGCAATGGGCATCACTTTTGTTCTATGACCCTGCATCAGTGGTGCAAAGTTATTAAGTACACTCAAGTACAGTAATTAAGTACAATGTTTGGTACTTATTATACTTTACTTGATTTTTTACAATTTGTTATACTATCAGAGGAACATTTACTTTTTACTCCACTACATTTACTTGACAACTTAGGTTACTTTGCAGATTAAGAGTATTAATAGAAAACATACGCTATCTAATAAATGATGATGATGTGTTGTTATTATAGATTAATCTACCCAGCAGCACGTAAAGTAATTCAAATAAGCCACACCTTTACCAGCTGCAGCATTAAAGTGATAAACACATTAATGCATTACTGATTATGATATGATGATTGTGAAATGGACCTGGCATAATGAATACTTTTGGGCTGCATGCATTTCTCATGATCAATCAATTGATTGTGTTCTGGCATGGATCGATGGAACTAACGTAGTATATTTCCAAATAGTAGCCCAGGCGTTTAATACGCGAAATCGATTTGGACATCGGGCGTTTAAAAGAACCAGGCGGCTATTTGCAGCAGGCTTTTATTTATTTTTGCTCCGGCCTGCACCGGGACATTATTTGGTTACAGTTTTTTTTTAAGTTTTTTTTTTAGTGCAAAATTGTAAAGGTACGGTAAACAATGCAATGTATGTTTACTAAACATACATTGCAGGCTTCTTTGCGGAAAACAAGTGTGAACACCGTGCTGGCAGCTTACCGTAATTCTTATTTATTGGTATCAATATGAAAACTCATTTTCAAGGTTTTTTTATATTGTTATTAGTGTTTTGCCAATTATTTGGGGGCCCACTTGCAATGCCCTCATGGCCCACCAGTGCAACGGGGTCCCAGGCCCACAGGTTTGGAACCGCTGCTACCATACAGATTGGACGAAATAACATTTTATTCACACACAAAACGAACATAATGGAAGCTTTAAGTACAAGTGCCCTGCACTGCAGCAGAGTACAGTTAATACATCTCCCTGGACCTCATCTCCTGACACAACCGCTTCCTGAGCTGGTCTTGTTCCAGAGAGATAATAATTATTCGAGGAAATCTCGTAGCGCCGGACAAAGCGAGGGGCCGTATCGGGACATTTCCTGATTAGATGAGTATTAGTCCATTTATCTGCCTGTTGCAGAACAGAAAGGAAGTTATTTTTTTCCGCTCTAGCCTCCGTTGATATCGTTTCCCTCTTCCGACAGAGTATTTGCTGCAGTTAAAAAAAGAGAATAATCTTATCGATGCAGTCGTGCAGCACTGGAGGCAAGTGGCTTGAATGCTGCGAACACGCAGCACATGTGGATGGCCTCTGATTTTACTCTGATTATTTTACTTCAGTATAAGTAGCAATATCACACTATAGAAATACTCTATTACAGGTAAAAGTCCTCAACATATACTTACAGTACCAAAAGTTTGAGTAGTCATTATGCAGAATGTCCCATTTCACCATTTTGTCTAAATCTTTTGAAAATAGGCGATCTACAAGCTCACAAGGCTTTCTCTGAAACAAAGCTGTATTTCCTGGAAGTAGAGATACTGTAGGACGGGGGCTTGCTTTCTGTGTTGTCTCTCTTTAATAAACACGCACATACTAAGTCTCTTTTTCTGCCCAAAATAGCAGAGCTGCTATTTTTTCGGCATGTTATATAATATATAGTACTGTTTAAATCAGGCTTTAAACCACTATTACCGTCACTTTCTCTGCCAGGAGATCATGCATTAGCCCCAGTGTGCGTTTTTTTTGTTTTAGTTGTTTTATATATCTTTGGGGCTTTTTGCCTTTTATTGATAGATTACAGTCGAGATCACGCTGTGCCTAGGTGTGCCTAGGTGTCCAGACGGTTACGCCAACCGTCCGGGCCAGTGTGTGTGTTTCTGTGTGTGTGCGTGTATTAGAGGTTCCACAGAATATTCAACTACCACTATTCAACACTGTACATTGACATTGAATATTTGCTTATTTGTTCTAAATGAATGAATGAATTTATCGTGTGCAGGTCGACCATCCTGCAGCAGCAGTTTAACCGTGTGGGCCGTGTGGAGCATGGCTCCGTGGCGCTGCCCGGCGTCATCCGCTCCGGGTCCATCGGCACCGACTCGCTCAGCGTGGGAACCATGCCCTCTGCCCAGCAGCAGATCACCATGGGACAGATGCACCGCGGACACATGCCCCCGCTGGTCAGTACAGGGCAGTGCTTCTCTAACTTTTTTGTGTCAAAGACCCCCCAAATTGATGTGTAATTGGCCACGGACCCCCCATCTGAAAAAGTTTTGTGCCAGGGACCCCCAGAAGAGAAGATGTATGTTTAAAAATTCAAAATTTGCCAATACTTTCAAGATTATACATTTTTTTAATTCAAAAATAGCAGATGTACAAGCTCGCAGCGTGGCACAAAGTTATGCGCTGTGAGCTTGTAGATCTGCTATTTCTGAATAGCTAACGTATAAATGGATAAAGTTATTGTGACGCTACATGAACTACCTTTTCTGGGGACCCCCTGGAACGCCCCCCCCCCAAGGACCCTGGACCCCACTTTGAGAACCACTGGTATAGGGTACATCACTGGTGCTTAACACCCAGGGGGTCCTTGAAGGGGTTCCAGGGGGTCCCCAGCTAAATGACAATGATAGTTAGGACCCTTACAAATCCATTTGTACACTCAGATCAGATCGTACAGTGTAGATTGGCGTCCCAGAGAGAGAGAGAAAAAGAAACTGGGGGGTCCTTGAAATGAAAAAGGTTGGTAATCAGTGAGCTAGAGGTCCATAATGATGTGTTCCGTAAGACGTACACCAGGTGATTAGACTAATTAGTTCCCTCTCCTCTGGAGGTGTCCTAATTAGTGTATAATCACCTGCTAGAATGTTATGTTTAGAAAGAACACCTGCAGCCACACAGCCTGGAGGGGACAGGATTTGGGGGCAGTGTTGATTTCGTCGACCAAAACTATGACGAGAAATGTTCGTCGACTACCCTTTTTCACGAAACGACGAAAACGAAATAAAAACTACATAAGAACTAAGCTATGATGACAAAAACTAAGACTAAATATATTGACAATTCCGTCAACAAATGGAAAATTGTGTGTACTGTACATCAGGGGTTCTCAACCGTTAGTGGATCAGGGCCCACTTGGAAAAAATCTCAGAAGCTTTCGCGGACCCCGGCCCCGGATCCCCAATTTATATGATTTTTTTTTTAATCTCTGGGACCCCGATCTACGCTGTTAAAATCCCCATGTTGAGAAGCAGTGATGCCTGTATAGCTAACGTGTGTTTGTGTGTGTGTGTGTGTGTGTGCGTGTGCGTGCATGTTTGTGTGCGCTCATGCAGAGTTCGGCCCAGCAGGCTCTGATGGGAACCATCAACACCAGTATGCAGGCTGTTCAACAAGCTCAGGTCGACCTGGACGAGGTGGATGCCCTGCCACCACTGGGACAGGATATGGTATATACTACACACACACACACACACACACACACACTCTCTAATGCTAATTGTCATACAAATGCATAACCACACAAATACTCACACAAACACACTTGTGTTGTATACTGTATAAACACCCCTGTGTGTGTGTGCGCCTAGGCATCGAAGGTATGGATCCAGAACAAGGTGGATGAGTCCAAACACGAGATCCACTCGCAGGTGGACGCCATCACCGCGGGAACCGCCTCGGTCGTCAACCTCACTGCCGGTCAGTGGTTCCATCCATCCGTCCATCCATCCAATATTTTAGAATAGATCTGCTCCTAAGTAAAGACCAACCAAAGCGTGTGCACTGTGCACAGCCTTGATTCGTGCACGTCTCAGGTGTATCAGATGATGAATGCCACCTGTTTGTAAATTACTTGTGTGTTAATGTGTGCATCATTTGCATTGCGCCACGCCCCATTTAACACCATAAAGGGCAAACTGGGTGACTATCCAACGTGAAACCAACTTCACCGCGGTGAAAGCACTCAGTGGTACATAGTACAGCTGGGTCGCTTGTCAACTGAAAAGCTAATAAAAATCGGTTTGAATTTGTGTCTGTAAGCCCAGTTATACATCTTCAGTCCAAAAACAAGCAATTAGTCAGGGGATATTAGCAGAATATTTTCCAATCTTGGAATAAATTCCTTACCAAAAAAAATCTTCGCCAATGTGTTTGTAAAGGTGTCTAGTAACACATCTCACAAAGACTGAAATGCAGTCCCCCTAGGAGAATTTTTGACAGCTCCTTAAAGTTGGGGTACCCACCATAACCTTGGTTAACAAAAAATCAAAACAAAAATCAAAATTTAATTCTGTTTTTAAGTAGCATGTGAGGGGTCAAACTAGGGTGTTTTTATGATTCTGAATCCATTGCAAGCATTTGTTTTGCACCAAAACCACTCCTTGGGCTAAAAACAGCCATAGCCATCCTTTTCCAGGTATACTTTTTGTGTAAAAAGCCCATTGAGATTGGGCCGTTTTTAGCCCAAGGAGTGGTTTTGGTGCAAAACAAATGCTTGCAATGGATTCAGAATCATAAAAACACCCTAGTTTGACACCTCACATGCTACTTAAAACAGAATTAAATTTAGATTATTTTTATTTATTTTTTTTAACCAAGGTTATGGTGGGTACCCCAACTTTAAGGAGCTGTAAAAAATTCTCCTAGGGGGACTGCATTTCAGTCTTTGTGAGATGTGTTACTAGACACCTTTACAAACACATTGGTGAAGATTTTTTTTGGTAAGGAATTTATTCCAAGATTGTTTTAATATCCCCTGACTAAATAGATTGTTTAACAGACATATTTTTTTCTTTTCTTTTATATGTTTGACAAGTATTAGGCACATAAACATTTTGTAATTGATTTGACTTGAATAAGGCATTCTAAGTGGCGTCATGCATGTTTTCTTACACGCATGAGTATGTGTGTAGTACCTAACAATCATATCGTCGCTGTCGGGCATAAACCTTGTATCTCCACATTCTCTAATTATATATATATATATATATATACAGTATATATATATATATATAGTAAATGTGTGTCCTAATTCATCATACAAGAATGTCGCACAAAAGTAGTGAAAATAGCAGATCTACAAGCTCACAACGCGACACACCACGCCGCATTTTGAGCTTGTAGATCGGCTATTTTCACGAATTTATTCTAAATATACATAATAATAAGAAAGGAACAGTTTTGGACGTGCAAAGTTTCCACCCGACGGCAACGATATTCAGCTAAGAAGAAGAATGATAAGTCAGACTCATGCTCATGGAAACGCTCACACAAGCGTTGTATGATTGTGAACACGTTTGGTGGACGAGGCCCAATGACTGTGTGAAATCTGACCCCCCATTACTTGCACCCTGCTCACTCACATGTGCCTGTAACTCATACTTAGCACAGCATCCAGTATGTTCCATAGTGTTTTTGGCATCTACCGTGTGTGACATTTTCATGTCATATGACTTTGGAGAAACATTTTTATGAAGCCGGCATATGTCTATAGCCCAAGTTTTTTTCAAGCATTTCTTAACGCCGCAATTTTCCTGCATTACTTTAACTAATGCCACCAGTTACTGCTATCTCTGGGTGGGCTTTGCTATTGATCTGGTTCTCATTAATGGCATCTGTCTTAAGCTTAAAGGAATACTTCACCCCAAAATGACATACATTTTTCTATCGAATACTTACCGCTTGGTGTGTGAATTCACGGAGGTTTTATTTTGGTCGCATTCCTTCACAATGAATGAAGAATCCGAAAAACAGATGAATTTAAATGAATAGGAGGACAGCAGAACTATATTATATCTGTTTAGAAACTCACACACAGGTGTCATGTCAAAAGTTTATTTTAAAATGGGATTTAAATGAAGTCACTCTATGTCTGTACTGTATGTACACGACTTAGTTGAATGCTTGATTCAGATTGGTCAATCTCTGAAATCAGCGGTGTGTCATTTCTGGATAATGACCGATGAGCTCAATAACAGACCGCTGTCTAATCAAAGACTCGGAGCACCTGCTCATATCAGTCTGCGCTGCTTGGTTTTGTGCCGTATCCAGCATGACAGCCATGTAAACAAACACACAATGTCATTTACAACTAAACATTGCTCTCAAGAATGTTTTTGAAAACATTTTAAAAGAGAAATACACAATGCAGTAACCGAAAATTCGCTTTGATCAACACTTCCTTGTTTTCCGAGGCGCAACACTTATGGAATACTTTCTTCATTACCCTAAGCAAGGAAATACTTCGTTTTGATGTTACTTTTGGGTCAATTTATTAATGTATTCATTAAGTAGCCGTGTGATAAGCGGGATAATTGACATCGCGCCGGTAGTTGTTTAGAAATAACCCCCTTCAGGATGATTAAACACCTCTGCTTTGCCTCTGTGTTTAATCATCATGTCGGGTGTTATTTCTCCGCAACTACCGGTGTGGTGTCAATTATCCCTTACACAATGAATACTTCTCGCAGTATAATCCAAGCGGCATGTATTACTTCCAAAACGGCAGTAATTCCAAAACACATGCATTTTCACTCAAACTCAACAATTGCCTTCAGCTTAAAAAAAAATGGAAAAAATGAGGGTATAGCCTGGACTCCGATCGTCAAAGTACATACTGTATTGTTTAAGTTGTTCAAACATTTCAGGAATAAACAGTCTTGAACGAGGAGCGCGCACGCTGTACATTTGAACACAGCTTGGGCTAAAACCCACACGTCATTTCGGGGGTAAAGTGTTCCTTTAATGACAGTTCTCCACTGTGGGGTAACTGAGCCATTGGTCATAGCTGGCACCTCCTGGTTCTGAGCCAGACTGAACCAAGCCAAGTCAAAATGACTTGCCAGATGTCTACTACGTGGCCCTGAAGCCTTTCTCCTTCATGTGACACATTGTGACACTTTGCACATTAATCACCTTTAAGTTAACTGATGTGTGGTTTCAGTGGGGGGTTTGTTACTGGCAGCAGTGCTAGATCTTTCACCGTTTCTAAACTAAATTTGGTTTCATAGCATCACTGTCAGTCAGGTGGAAACCTTGTATGTCCAAAACCATTTCTTTTCATGAAATGGGGGGGAAAAAGTGTTCCAGTGGATCAAATGTAATTATCATTTAGTCACAAGCTCTTCTTAATACTTTTCATTGGTTAAATATTTTATATAATATAAAACCCACACTTTAATAATTAATTAAATATATCTGTACTAATTAGTTTGCATACACTTATAAGTTAAAGTGCTTTTTTGTTCGGTCAATCGGTTGTCTAAGACTCCCTAAATTCGGAATCGGCATCCGACCCCAAAATCTGGCATCGGTCGTTGCCAGATTTGCCGGCAGATCTTTAGAGCTTTGTTTTTAATTAGTTTCTTGTTTTATTTATTTCTGTTTAGTTGTTCCATCCCTATCTATCTCCATCTCTCCATCTCTCTCTCTCTCTCTCTCTCTCTCTCTCTCTCTCTCTCTCTCTCTCCACATCTCTCTCTCTCTCTCTCTCTCTCTCGCTCTCCTCAGGGCCTCATTATCACACTTAAACCCCAGCATCTGTATTGTGGTGGTGAAAGCTTTCGCTGAAAATAGCAGATCACAACGCGATGCTGTGAGCTTGTCAATCGGCTATTTTCAGCGAAAGCTTTCCCCACAGTAACAGAAAACAGAAAAGAGACTAGTATTGAGCCCAGAGGGACTCCGGTTACCCATATGGGGTTTAAGTGGTTAACTCCTCTCTGTAAACGTCCTCGCCTCATGCACTCCCTTATTTCCCCTCTTCATGCCAGGCGACCCCACGGACACGGACTACACGGCGGTGGGCTGCGCCATCACCACCATCTCCTCCAACCTGACGGAGATGTCCAAGGGGGTGAAGCTGCTGGCCGCGCTCACGGAGGACGAGGTTGGCGGCGGCACCGACTTGATGAGGGCCGCCAAGACGCTCGCCGGCGCCGTCTCTGACCTGCTGAAGGCGGTGGAGCCCGCCTCCGGAGAGGTGAGCATATAAACCTGGCTCTAAACTGGAACTGAACTTGTGTTTTACTGAACTGTAAAACATAAACTGAACTAAACATCAACTGAACTTGTGTTTTACTGAACTGTAAAACATAAACTGAACTAAACATCAACTGAACTAAACATAAACTGAACCTCGCCTCAGAAGAGGTGAGCATTAACCTGGCTCTAAACATAAACTGAACTGGGTTTGAGTGTGTGGGTTAGGGTTGGCAATGCTACCACTGTCTGTTCTTACCCTTTTATGAAATAAAATAATAGATTTTGTTGGGAGACCAAAAAATAGCTGATCTAAAAGCTTGTGACACGTAACAAATCTGCGTTGTGAGCTTGCAGATTGGCTCAACTGGGAATCTTCTGATTCCAAGACATCTGCTCTAACTCCTGAGCCACTGCCGCCCCATTATTATTATTAGTACTATTATTGATCAGCTAGACATTGAAAAGTGAGAGAAGATGTGTGAAAGTGTAAACAAAGTGTTTCAGCCCCTATATACGTAGCAAGTCATATTTCAAGCCTAGAGAGGGATGAGTCGCAGCATACTGTATGTAGAAATGGATGGATATAAATGCATTTGGAACAAGTGGCTGCAGATTCCCTAACATTAATGATGATGATAATGTGGTATTGTCTTCCTGTCCATCATTTATGTCCCTTTATTTCCATAAAGGCATGCTCTTCTTTTCCGCCCACAGTAGCCTTTTCTTTTCTTTTCCGGCCGTCTAAATTGACAATAACAATCTATCAAGTAAATGAGATTTGCCAGCCAGTCAATGTTGGGGGAGTTTCCAGACCTGCCCGTGGCAGAACCATCCTGGCCTTATGAAGCCTCCGTAAACAACACATTATGTCTCCTAGTCTTAACCCTTCAAAGTACTCCTAATTACATTAATTTCCTCTGTTGTTTGCCCGTTTGAATTCTCACTGTTGTCTCTTTTTCACGGCGTGTCTGAACAAAGTCTGGGCCTAAACGTAACTGACAGCCCTGCTTTAGTTTTATTTTGTGTCTTTACAGCGGCAGAGAGAGAATGCTAAAATAATCATAATAAAAATTACGAAACACTCATATCTTTCCTATATGGATAATGGAGTCTGAACATCTCCCTGCATTGTTGGACTAATATATAGCCGCCACAGGCTGTCCAATTCTGCTCAGTAGGGTCGCACAGAGGTTGATGTATAAAGCCTAATTTATATTTGAAAGTAACACTTGGAAATGTATGCGTTTGGTACAAAGGAACTGTATGACAAAGTATCAATTAGAATTAAGTCTGCAGTGTTGGGGTTGCAACAGTCATTACCACCACCATGACCATGTGGACTAGAGGTTTGAATCCACCACGGGTTGCAACACAATTTACTGTGATTGAGGGTGTGAAGCCCTCTTTGCAGGTCTAAAGAAGTGGTTGAAATCATCTTTTGTTTTGTACAAGCTCCATCATTTGTAGTTTTCAGTAAAGAGAAGAATAGAGATAGAAGGAAGAGCAAGGAAACAAACAGGATAGAAAAGTCATCAAATGTGCTTGCAGTGACATAATACAGCATACAGTGTAGTAGCAGGTGTAATAGCGTAAATAGCGTGTTCTTCCACATGCATTGCATCCTCCTGGTGCAAGGAGGGGATACGTGGTTGTCTGTGCTATCCCTATAGGACCAACTGTAGGAGTTAGCAGTGACAAGGGACTAGACTAGTGGTTCTCAACCTTTTCTGGATCTCTGCACTTTCAGAGTAGGCCTATGTTAATTTAATGGTCAATCAATCCATTCTGTTCTGGCTTGGATCAATGGAACTAAAATAGTCAACTTTAAGCTCCTATTTATCGAATGTATTAGAATGAAAACTTGTTTTGCAAGGTTTAGTAAAAAAGACCATGAACTGTCCAAACATTTATCCCATTCAATCCGGGAACGCATCTGTGTCATTTAAGCTATAACCATTATTTTATACTTTGGCTATTCAAAACGAGCTTGTAGATCTGCTATTTTTGAAAAATGTTGAACCGTGCAAATCTTTGAATACATATCTTTTTTGAAATATTTTTTTTAAACTCAAATCTTTGCTTCTGGGGGTCCCTTGAACAAAATATTTGACAAATCTTCGCTTAAAAAAATTATATTCAAAGATTTGCACACATTTTCATGATTTTTCAAAAATAGCATATCTACAAGCTCTATGAGCTTGTAGATATGCTATTTTTGAATAGCCAAAGACACCTAAAATGACAGATGTGTTTCCGGATTGAATGGGTTAAGTATGCCGTGTTCACTCAGTATAGGCCTGTTGTGTATTATTTATTGTAAGAGTTCCTCCTCTGCTGGCGGTTCATAAAAGACACGTACAGTAGTTGCTCACTTGGTGACATTGAGAGGAGTTAACAATAACTCAACACTGTGTTTTGCTATCGTGTCACATTAGGGACAAATGGGGCCATTTTGTTGTGCTGTCTTTGTAGCTGACAAATGTGTAGCTTCTTTTCTGTTGCCTTCGATGGTGGAAATATTGCAAACAGGGCTCGTTTTCTACATACTGTAACTTAACTTGTACTAGTTTCTGCATAATGCAGGATGTTGCTTTTGGGGTGTACTGTCGTACACTGCTGCTAGTAATGCTTTTTTACATTGTTCTTCATCGTTAGTCGTAAGGGTCGCTACTGCTAGCTGTAACGTTCAATACTTTTTCTTATTCTTGAATTCTGGCGACTGAATTTCCCCTGTGGGATCAATAAAGATCTATGTAAGGTTCAATTATTAATTTAGTCAACGCAACGGTAAATTGACTGAAAAGTATGTACGTACTGTACATTCTGTACAATCTGGGTGAAGCGGAGCCCAACGAGTCGCACAACGGTGTCGCTCGCCAAACATAGCAGATCTACAAGCTCACGACGCGTTGTGAGCTTGTACAGTAGGTCTTCTGTTTTTCTTGCGGGACACCGCCGTACGTTGAACTACAATTTGGGCTTAAGCCCTCTATCACACATAGTATTCATAGGCCCCATTGCTAGAACTGCACCCCCTCAAGCTAAAATGGTCGTATAAAATATGCAAATGCTAGTAAGTTCTGTGTAACAATATATTACCCCATTTTCTCAGAGTTAACATTAGATTAAAGAAATATCTTTCCCTCAGGAAGGCATTTACAACCCTATTCATGAGTTTTAAAACCGCCGGCAGCGTGCTTAACAACCGTCTGAACATTTCGGCTGCAGAACGGTACCAGACAGCAGGTGTTTAGTGCAAAAAGATATGTGTAGGATTTTTTAAATATTTTTTTGTAAAATGCCAGTCACATTAATTCAGTTCAAACCGCAAGTCAATACACGAGATTATGCAAGTGCAAGTGAAAATCCATGGCTTTCAGAATCCGTATTTGTGCGATTATACTATGTGTGTGTGTGTGTGTGTGTGCCCCCTACAGCCCAGGCAGACAGTGCTGACGGCAGCAGGCAGTATCGGTCAGGCCAGCGGAGACCTCCTGCGACAGATCGGCGAAAACGAAACAGACGAGAGATTCCAGGTACGTTAATTTATCATCACTGCAGTGCCCCACGTACGGTACGGTACTGCACTGGTTCTAAACTCAAAGACCCCCAGTTTGATATGCATTAGGCCATGGTAGATAAGATTAGTATCCCAACCTACACTGTAAAATCCTCTGTATTCATTTAACTCTGAGAGTTACAGGCCTGTAAGGGTCCATTTGGTTCCTCCTAACTATCAATCATTTAGCTGGGGCTCCCTGGAACCCCCTTGAGGACCCATGGGGGGTCCTGGACCACATGTTGAGACCCACTGCTGTAGTGCTCCGGGGACAAACCAGGCTCTGTAAGATGCCACGGAGTTAATCAAAAACTCATTAGCACAACGCAGTGGAATTCCATCACTGCATTACTGGAATATTTGATAAGATTGCATTTTCCGTTCTGTGTTGAATACAGCTGCGTCGTTTCAAATGGTCACAGACCCGTTTTGGATAAGATGTGATTATTTTCATTACGATGCAGTGGTGGGGTCTTTGTCACTCTTATTTTGACTGGATTTTGTAATATTTCTAATATAACGATGTACTGTGTATAGGCTTATTTAAGATAGTTATTGAAGTCTGATGCCTTTCAAAACATATCTTAACCACTTAAAGGCATGTAGTTGACTGGGGTCCCCCAGGGCTCTATATTTGGCCCCCCTCCTTTTTTCCCTCTACACCAAATTTCTTCGCCAAAGATAGCCGATCTACGAGCTCACAACACGTAGTGTAGCGTTGTGACACATTGTGACCTTGTAGATCTGCTATTCGGGGACGCTAGGGTTCAACAGGGAAAGTGTTTTATACACTGAAATCCAGACCCCATCCACTCAATAAACTGCCCATATAGCTCCGTGAATCTGCCTAGCAACTTTCACTTGTAGTTGAGTACTATTTGACCAGGAGTATCTACAGTATATTTTGACCCTAGAACTGGACTTGAGTACTGTGTCCACCACTGCACCTGTGTTCCTACTGGTGACCACATGATGGACGTTCATTTGAATGTCCTCAGGATGTGCTGATGAACCTGGCCAAGGCCGTGGCCAACGCGGCAGCCATGTTGGTTCTGAAGGCCAAGAACGTGGCTCAGGTGGCTGAAGACACCGTGCTGCAGAACCGGGTCATCGCTGCTGCCACCCAATGTGCCCTGTCCACCTCCCAGCTGGTGGCATGTGCCAAGGTACTGTATGTGTGTGTGTGTGTGTGTGTGTGTGTGTGTGTGTGTGTGTGTGTGTGTGTGTGTGTGTGTGTGTGTGTGTGTGTGTTACTATACTTATGAGGGCCAGATGTCCCCACAAGCATAGTAGAACTTGATAAATAAACCTTGTGAGGACTGGGAGTGTGTATGACTGTGTTGTAATGTTATCACATTTCATTCCACAGTTTTTACAAGATACCGCAGTAGCAAAAACAAAAACACTGCAATAACTAACTTAGCATTTGTACTATTTATATTTAATCTCTATTTGCTTTTATTTATTTATTGAAATTCTCTTCAATAAATAAACCCACCATTTCACCATGTTTAGTTATTTACTGCATCGACAGGCCTTTGGTTGCAGTTGCTGAATTGCACGATGTCCTGCGTTTAGTACCCAGGGGATGAATTTACTTTAAAAGTTTATGAATAGCCCAAAGCCTGTAGATGCTGTTTGTGAATTTGTTTGTTTTATGAAGTACGTGTGGAGAGTTGAAATTTATTTAAAAGCTATGTGTGTGTGTGTGTGTGTGTGTGTGTGTGTGTGTGTGCGCGCACGCACGCACGTGCTAATCGAGCATTCCTTATTCTTTATCTCTTAGCTTACTAATTACACTGGCTAACTTCTGCCAAAAATAGCAAATATACAAGCTCACAACGCATCACATTGTGACACGTGAGCTTATAGATTGTATATTTTTGGCACGTGACACATAAAATATTCCAAAAATCGAAAGATTTGTTTGAAAATAGCAGATCTACAAGCTCACAACGCGCCACATAAACCAGCTATTTTCAAATAGTCGATGCATATAGGGTTAAAGTGGTCACGCTGATTTTGATGCTATATTATCTCATTTTACTGGGGAACCCCCTGGAACCCCCTCATTAATCCCCTTGGGGTCCTCGGAACCCACGTGAACCCATTAAAATCAGGAAAGCATCTGTGTCATTTTAGATTACAGCTAAAACTCTCTCTCTCTCTCTTTCTCTCTCTCTCTCTCTCTCTCTCCCCCCCTCCCCCGTCCAGGTGGTGAGCCCCACCATCAGCTCTCCGGTGTGTCAGGAGCAGCTGGTGGAGGCTGGTAAGCTGGTGGACCGCTCAGTGGAGAGCTGCGTCCAGGCCTGTCTGTCTGCCACCGAGGACGGAGAGCTGCTGAAGCAGGTCAGCCCCCCCCCCCCCCCCCCCCGGGCCAGCTTCCAAACACTAGAGAAATAATGGCTTTCAATTCGGTTGTCTTTCTTTTGTTTAGTGAACGTATTTGCTTGGTTTACAAGTTTTCTCCAGAAAGCTTATTATTTCCAAGCTAAATAGATCTATAAGGACTTATATAATAACATTTATTTACTGTAATAACTACTTTTTGACTTTGAGGACTATTCTTGATTCAGAAGATACTGTAGTTTGAATAATCGTCTCAATGTAACAATCATACACTTGACACTTGCTCAATTTGTAGCATCAAGCATGTGATGATAATAATAATAATAATAATAATGTAATAATAATAATAGATATACTGTAGGACCGTTCAAAGCAGAGTTTTGCAAAAACAGATCTAATTATTTATTAAACATGAAGCCCAGCTCTCTTAACCTAATAATGCAATGCTGATGGGATGTCATAGTAGAGTGCACCAGCGTGATTATAATATAACCTGTATTGTATTGAACCAGCTCAGTGGCCTTGTGGTTAGAGTGTCTGCCCTGAGATTTTGAGGTCGGGGTTCAATCCCCTGTACGGGTCATACCAAAGACTACAGTATAAAAATGCCTCCCTGCTTGGCACTCAGCATCAAGGGTTGGATTGGGGGTGAGTCCCTGCAACATACTGTACTAGTGTCATGTCCAGCGGGTGTACTTCAAGACGCCTCACGCTACAGAAACAGGAGATAGGCTCCTTCCCTAATGGGCCATATGGCTCGAACCGTTGGTTCATATAGTCTCTGTTGGGTGAAAACCTCATATGTGTCCCAAACATTTATTTATTTATTATTCCCCAAACATTATAAAAAGAAATGAAAAAAGAAATTGAAAAAAAAAACACGGTCTCCTCACGCATTAGAGGGACAATACCAGTCACCAGAAACAAGGACGGGTGTTTTCAATTAATCTATCATGGTTAAAATGGAGTTTGAAGTTACAATGGGTTTGTATGGTCTGTTAAAATTAATATAAAAATATCTAAATACTGAATCAAGCAACTTAAAAACTGTCTGGGGTGCTCACAAAAGCCAGAGTAGATGACCTCAAACATGTTTGAAAGTGAAATATCCCTTTAATGTAACATACAGTGCAGCCAGCGTAGTGAAATTATTATGCAACCTATGTCATTGTGTTATAGGTGAGTGCAGCAGCCAGCCTAGTGACATTATAATGTAGCCTATGTCATTGTGTTACAGGTGAGTGCAGCAGCCAGCCTAGTGACATTATAATGTAGCCTATGCCATTGTGTTACAGGTGAGTGCAGCAGCCGGCATTGTGGGCCAGTCTCTTTCTGACCTCCTCCAGCATGTGCGTCAGTACGCCTCGCGGGGCGAGCCCATTGGACGTTACGACCAGGCCACCGACACCATCATGACTGTCACCGAGAACATCTTCAGTTCAATGGGAGATGCAGGTGAGTCGCCGTCCAGGAGCACACGCAGTGGAAACTGACCGTACATACATATTCACACATGTCTCTGTCGGACAGAAACCTTGTATATCCGTATTTAATCTTTTTACGTTTTTCTATAAATCAATGCCAAATTGAAGCATTAACCAGAGCTTGTGACTAAATAATAACATTGGAACACAGGTTCTTTTTCACATTTCCTGAAAAGTGGCGTTTTTGGACACACATACCACCCGACAGCAGCGATATGATGACTACTCTGAGAATGTTGTGCAATGCATTTTTACATTAACATCTATGTGAATTGACCAAAAGTTAACCGCATGGCGTAAATGGTGTCCTCCTTTAATATGAGCCGGTCAAGTGCATTTCTCTTGTCAACTCAAAGCGTGTTCAAAATTGAGAATAGAACTTTTATCGAGAAATTACCATATGACGTGGGCCGCTGTTCATCAGCCTCCCAATCATGGTAAATTGTGTCTGCTGTGTCAAGATTGCTGACCCTATCCTTCACAACAGCTCTTCAAACTGTACCTCGCTTTGCCTGATGTAACAAGCTTTTAAACAACCTTCCAGACGGAGCTCCTGGATGAGGTTCTGCCCTGTACCGCTGTCTGCCTAGCTAGGAGGATGTCGCGTCTTTCTTTTTCTGCAGAAAACAAAAGCAAACCGCTCTAGGCAGCGATTTTTCTTCAGGCAGGCAGACAGTGTAAAAACAGCCTTATTGTGGAAGGACGAATAATTGACTCTTAGGTCAGGTAACTTCCTCCTAACCCACGCACAGAACCAGTAGGCCTTGCGGTGCATATGTTTTTTTTTTACTTGTGGAGAAATAGTCTTCCTGTGGGCAGGTACAGCCCTAAAGTTCAAATTCAAAGTTTCAATTGGTTCCTTGCAACCAAACTGCAATACTCTTCAAACATGTTTTGATATCTCACTTGGATGGACTGCCGTCGGTTTTAGGGAAAGGCTGTCAGTCACGTAAAGAATTACTGACAGTAGGAAAGCAGGGACAGAGCAACGGAGAAACTTGCAGAGACCGTCTGGGACCAACGCTTTGAAGCTTATCAATCGATTTGATTGACAAGCTGTTTTTGACACACTCAGAGAATACAGGCTTTGAAGTGTCAGATTTGTGGGTTTCACGTCACACCTGACATAAACTCCAACGCGGTGTAAAAACAAGCTGATTCTGTGGCAGAATGCTGGCAGAATCAACCGGTGTTTTCGTAAGAATTATGTCAGCTCTCTGCCAGGTGTGTTCAGCTGTACGCCAAATTCACCTCGACCCTTCAAAGCAAATTTATTGTTCTTTCTGCGTCTATCTCACTTTGGGTCGCTCTGTCGTAATTCACTCTTGTGTCCTCTCTTCCACGATGTAGACAATCATTTGAAATCATTTGGAATCATTTGAAGATGGGGAATCAGAGGCAACTGAGAAATAGGAGCAAGATAAAAAATATTATAAAGAATGTCTCACCAGTGATTTTAAGAATCGCAGAAAGCAATTTCCAGAAAGCAATTCTGGAAAAAAAATTATCAGTTAAGAATGCATCAGATAAGCATCATTTTAATCAAATAAGAAGTGATAACACAATACTACTTGACTCATTATCAATTGCCCAGGCTTTCAGTCAGCATTTTTCCTCTGTCTGCTCTAGCCTATTAACTGACTTCATATCTCATGCCTGGTTCTTTTAGTAATGTTCCATATTGTTCTCCATCGTTTTCTTTTAGGACATTTTCACCAGCCGAAGTCCAGACTGTCATCAATGAATTAAAAGTTAAAAGTAAAATGGTGGTGCTGGACTGGATGGAGTTGAAAACCGGTTTCTTAAATTAGCTGCCCACATAACTATGTCCCCTCTTGCTGAGTTGTTTAATCTTTCCCTGTCTACTTGTTGTCTAGCTATTTTCTAAATGTGCCCGTATCACTCTACTTCATAAAGGAGGTGATGTACTCCAGTACATCAGAGTTCAGAATCTCAACAAAAGACAGTGGTGTCTAAAAAGTCTATTGACAGGAAAGAGATGGTGAGAGCAGCTGGGACACTGGGGCAGCTTGTGCTGTGGGGCATCATGCCCACTCTAGCCTGAGGGCAATCACATTTTTTGAAGGGCATAAGGCCAAACTGAGGGGTCACAGCGGACATGGCCTTCATGAAATTCCTGCCCTGCTGTCTGGTCTATTTTCATGCTGTGTATTGTTGAGGAATTGTGAGAGGGAGAGAGGGAGAGATGTACCGTATTTTAAAACTCTTCTTGCTGTGAAGAGCAGAGACCCCATGGCTAGGGTTAGGGTTAGACCCCATGGCTATCAATTCTCGTACAAATTATTGCGATTAACAACTTGATTGTGTTTTTGCCATTGAGTGTTGGAACATATAAATCAAAATTACATTTTTGTTTGCCCTTTTAGGCCTTGGAAACAAACATTGCACAGGGCAGATGAGATGACAAATAACTTAAATATACACATGAAATGACGGGTACTAATAATCTAAATAAATATTGCCCTATGGTCAAAACAGGCCATGCGTTTAATAATTGTATTTATTCAGAAATAGTGAAAATAGCCGAGCTAACAACGCACCACGATGTGCCATGTTGTTAGCTTGTAGATCGTCTATTTTAGCTATTTTTTAAAAGATTAATTTGTGACGATTATGCAAATTGAATGATTATCTCAAATGATTGCAATCAGGCGTAAATAATGTAATAATTGTGACAGGCCTAACCATGGGGTGACACTATGAATAAATAAAAACAGAATTGAACCGAACGATATGCATGCAGTCCTTCATGAATCATTCACTCCGCTGCTCTGTGATTCACCAACTCACTTGGTAAACAACTCTCTCCCCTCCATCAGGAGAGATGGTGCGTCAGGCGCGTGTTCTGGCCCAGGCCACCTCAGACCTGGTCAACGCCATGCGGTCGGACGCCGAGGCCGAGGTGGACGTGGAGAACTCTAAGAAGCTGCTGGCCGCCGCTAAACTGCTGGCCGACGCCACCGCCAGGATGGTGGAGGCAGCCAAGGTGAGAGACGAGCGGGACGGTGTGGTGTGTGTTGGTGGCGTTGGAGTGATGTGTGTTGGTGTGTTTGTATGATGTGTTTTGGTGTGGTGTGTGTTTGTGTGTTTGTATGATGTGGTGTGTGTTGGTGTGTTTGTATGATGTGTTTTGGCGTGGTGTGTGTTGGTGTGGTGTGTGTTTGTGTGTTTGAATGATGTGGTGTGTGTTGGTGTGTGTTTGTATGATGTGGTGTGTGTTGGTGTGTTTGTATGATGTGTGTTGGTGGTGTTGGTGTTGGTGTGGTGTGTGTTGGTGTGTTTGTGTATTGTCTGTGAAGATAGTCTTCTGCAGAGCCTCACCCAGTGGTGGAAAAAGTACTCTCATTTTAGTAAAAGTATCAATAGAAATACTCTGTTACAAGTAAAAGTCCGGAATTCAATACCAACTACATAATTATATAGTTAATTATATTAACTGTATAATGAGTTAATATAATTAATGATATTTAGATATATTCATTTTATCAGACACACCCCCTTCCTATACAAACCCATTGTAACTTCAAACTCCATTTTAACCATGTTAGATTCATCGGAAACACCCGTCCTTGGTTCTGGTGACTGATATTGTCCTTCTAATACGTGAGGAGACCGTGTTTTTTCAATTGCTTTTTTCATTTATTTTTAATATCTTCTTTGGAAAATGAAAAAAAAATACAATAAAGAAATACAATAAAATAAATGAAAAAGTAATTGAAAAAAACACGGCCCCCTCACGTATTAGGAGGGCAGGATGAGTCACCAGAACCAAGGACGGGTGTTTTTGATGAATCTAACTCTCTAATAAAAATGGAGTTTGAAGTTATAATGGGTTTGCATAGGAAGGAATATCTAAATACTGAATCAAGCAACTTAAAAACTGTCTGGGGGGCTCACAAAAGCCTGAGTAGACGATTTTAAGTGAAATATCTCTTTAAGCCCTATTCAAACTTATTTTTTAGCTTATAGATCTGCTATTTCGGAAATAAACATAATTATGCCTGTTGGCTGCATTGCCGATACCGAAGGTCAAAAAGGTCAGATAATGGCCACTATATTGATCAAACCAATATTATCGGTCTGGTGTAATGTGAAGGTTGTTGTCTTTTGTCTCCATCACATACCTGTGGGGTGTGAGGATTGTTACAGCCTTCTACCAGTGAACTGTGGTGCGTTTCCAAATTTCCAATTTGTTCATTTCTTTTTGCTTCAATTCAGTTTCGGTTTAACGATCACATGACGACAACTGGTGGGAAATAAATTGCTTTTGGGTGCAGTCGGAGAGTGTGCTCACTTTCCAACACGATGGAAAGTGTTGTGTGTAGCTCTTTGTGGTGTGTGTGTGTGTGTGTGTGCGTGTGCGTGTGTGTGTGATAGCAGTTAATAAGGTTTACTCAATTATTGTACAGTACTTAAGTACACTTTTGAGGATTTTTTACTTTAATGGAGTGTTTCCAATTTTCAGCACTTTTACTTCTACTCCACCACATCTCAGAACCAAATATTGCACTTTTACTCCACTATAATTATTTGAAATGTTTTACTTTGCAGATTTTTATTATTATTACAAAACATACATATAACCACTTCAACACAATATACTTTGGCTATTTGAAAATAGCCGATCTACAATCTCACAACGCGTCGCGATGCGACACGTTGAGATTGTAGATCTGCTTTTTTCAAAAGATTTCTATACATTTTAAAAACTTGTGAAATGGGACATTCTGCCTAACGAGTACTTTTTTTTTTTGGTACTTTAAGTATGTTTTGATGCCAACACTGATGTACTTTTACCAGACTTTTACTTGTAACAGTATTTCTACCTTGTGGTATTAATACTTTTACATAAGTAAAACATTTGAGTACTTCTTTGTTTGACTGTGTAGTGTGTAGCAGTTTGTGAAGTTATGCGTGGGTTGTGATGTGTGACAGCCAGCTACCAGAGGACTGAGCAGGGTGAGACCGGGTCAGGAAGAAATTCTTTTCTAGTATTTCTACACTTTTGAGGATTGGCAGCTTGCTTGAGGCGCAATAAATCCTGATTCATACTTATAGTTGTAGGACTGTAACTATCCATTATTCTCCCGGCGGTTATTCTGTGGATTACCTTTTCACGCACGTACATATCGTTTTTATATCAATGAATCGATGCGAAAAAAATCTATTCGATATTTCTTATAATCAATTAAAACGATTAGCATGATTAACCACTCAAGCCCTACTTAATACTTAATCAAACAATGGTGCCACACGGAGTAGGACGGCGTGTGGCCAGTAATTTTTTCACGCGCAAAGTATGGCACGGTACAGTGCACGCGCGTGCACGCTAGAACGTGCCCCCCCCTGTAGATTCACGAGCCAAGTACCCAAATGGCTACTTTGCATAACAGGTTTACAAGTGAGTGTGAAAATGTTTCCTCAGATTCCTCACACCTCGCATCTATAGGCTACACGGTAAGCAACACAGCATGTTGGCTTCAGTTGGGCTGCTGTCAGTATCCTGTCTGCACGCAACAATGCCTCAGCCACCGTCGAAGAAGAGAAAGATACTCGTTCAAAGCAAACTTTTAGTTTCAGCTCTATAATTCATGGCATTCCTTGAATTTGTATTAGTTTAAAAAGACTAAAACTAAGCTAAAAAACATTTCCTATACAAACATGTTTATTCATTTAAGGTAAAATAAAATGCGCACGCGCGTGCGCGTACTGTGCATGTGACGTCATTAAAGTACCGTCCTGCCAGTAAAAAAATCACCATGACACCGTTGGCTGTTGCACCCCAACTTAGCTGCGCACCGGAGCCGCATGCTGCAAATAGCCGTTCTACACGCTCATTGTGAGCTTGTAGATCTGCTGTTTTCAGCCCCTTCGCTCGCATAGAATGGAAGTGAATGGAAGATGAATATTTTATCTGCGCACGTGTGATCCTAATAATGATGATGTGATCTGACAGGTAAACACAGATGAATGTGATCACGTTAATCGTGGATGCATTTAATTTACAGCAGGACGTTTAATTGCCTGATTTATCAGACAGAATTTTCAACTGGTTACGCTCAATTTCCATCTTTATTCTGACATTGCCTTTGCTCTAATCGATTTCCGTGGGGAGGGGGATTCGATTTCCCCTAACCAATCACTAGAGACGGCCTGCATCTAACGTAATTTGATGTCGACACTGATGCGTAGCCACGCCAAAACAAAAGCCATCTCCCCTTTGAATAAATGCCTTCAAAGCAGACTGCTGTTCGGATTTCAAAGTAATTGGTAGTTTGAATGGATTCGGAACGGGCCTCGATGGCGTCGTCTATCTCGCAGTCACCATTGTTGTTGTTATTACTCCATGGTTTCCGACAGCGCTTAGCAGTTTGACAATGCTGTTGTTTGTCCCCGTCCGCGTCACTGATTGGCTAATCATCACCCCTCATTGGATAAATGCTTTTTCAAACCAGAAAGCACAGTTTCTTGTCACGATGCCAGAGCAGACTCAGTCCTCTTGGTGGAGTGCATGGATTGAAAGGTCTGGACCACCCAGGCAGTACAGGAGCTGTCAATGCTGACACACATTTAACTCCTAATTGAAAGAGCCACTAACGTAATTACCTTAAAGGAGCACTTCACCCATATTCAACCTTATCTTCATATAATTGATCCTCACTAATGCTCATTATACTGTAAAGATGGCACAATTTCTGTCCACTCACTGTCTCATTGGTGGGCTGTGGACAGTTCAGAAACCTGGGATTGCAAGCTAATAGAAACTGCAGCCGTTCTCTACATGGAAAGTTAGCATGCTGAAATAAAAGCCATTGTTCTTGCATTATTAAAGAACATTTAAATAAAAGTTTGAAATCTTATTACCAAACTGCCTACCAATGATGTCACTGAGTAAATCTTATAATGAGCGTTCGTGAGGACCAGTTATATGAAGAGTTCCTTTTAAGCTGTGTTTACCCATGAAAATGTCTGTCCTTATTTAGCCGTCACTGAGAGCATGGTGCCTTTACACAGCAGAGGAGCTGGTGGTGTTTTATATCCAATTCCGTCTGAGACCGAAAGGTCGCTGGGCGATGTTTTCAAGTCTATTTTATCTGTGTTGACAGTCTGTGAGCTGTAATGAACTTCCATTCCTCCTTTATTTTCCTGCCCATTTCTCCCCGTCTGGGTTTGTGCCTCTGACATCGGCACACTGCAATAACCCACGGTGTCAATTTAACTCTGAGAGGGTACATAATGTAACACAATGGACCCGGAGGGGTCCATTGTGTTATATTTGTACCCTCTCTGGGTTAGAAATGGATATGTTTTGCTACTGTATGCAAGAGCACACTTGTTATGTTGCTTTGTGTTAGATTGTTCAATCAACGCACTAATTTCACCTGGGAAATGAATGCAATTTGAAGGCAACAAGTTCAATTTATTCATATTTGTTTGTCAGGAAGGTGCTCCGCTCCAGTAAGTATTGTAATAATATCGAGACTCCTCCACGTCCACGAGGCTGCTCCACGTCCACGAGGCTGAGAATATTTTGGTCGTCACAACTTATTTACGGCGGTGGAAAGTACATTTACTCAAGTACAATTTAGAGGTACTTTTACTTTACGTGAGAGTATTTTCATTTTTTCCATGCTTTCTACTTCTACTCCACTACATCTCTGAGCCAAATGTACTTTTTACTCCACTACATTATCTGGCAGCTTAAGTTACTAGTTACTTTGAAGATTTAGATTATTACAAAACATACCCCAACCACTTAAGCCTAGTTTATACTTAGGCTTTACAAGCTCGCAATGCGACACGTTGTGAGCTTGTACCGTAGATGTAGATTTGAGCATTTTTTTTTAAATGTATGAAATAGGACATTCTGCATAATGAGTAGTTTTACTATTGGTACTGTAAGTACCTTTGTACTTTTACTCAACTAAAAATGTTGAATGATAGCACTTTTACTTGTAACAGAGTATTATCTACATTGTGGCATTGCTTTGACTTACAGTAATTGAAAATAAATCGGAGTACTTCTTCCACCACTGATATCGAAACACCGCCACAGGGCTTAGAATAGTTTGGCTGTCACAACTTATTTACAATCCTTGGCTTTCGGCATTCGTGCGGCGAAGTCGGGCAGAATCCCCTAGAGCAGAGGTGCTTGCCTTAGAATTATGATTTTTTTTTAGCTACAGTATACTGTATGTCAAACCAGCTCTGTTCCATAATGCATGAAGCAGGGAGCATCCTGGATGGCTTTCCGTGTGTACAGACTCGGAACAGGGACTTTTTTCTTCAAAGAGATGGTATCACCCAGCCACAGCTGGGCTTTGCATTTCTTGTACAAACGAGGTGACCTTTTCAGCGGCAGTCCATTGGGACAACAGAGCGTGACATCCATACGCAGCAAAATCCTCTGCGTCAATTTAGCTCTTTATAGAGCGCACATTTTGGAGCACCATTTGGAGCAGTGTTGGGCAAGTTAATGAGGATGTGTAATAACTTACTCTTTAGTACTCTACGAAGTGGACAGTCCTCCTCCAAAAGTCTAGTTCCATTCTTGAGTGAGCTTAATAGTCATGGTGAGTGTTCTCCCAGCCAATCCATACAGGGCTCATCAGAACTTGTCAATCCATGGAGGAAACCAATTCTCCATGGGCTGCTGGCAGCCTCCAGTGATCAACAGACTTGACATGCAAATGCCACAGGCAGCTGTCAGCAGTGATGTCGTGGAGGCCACACGGAGTAGGACGGCGCATGGCCAGTAATTTTTTTCATGCGCAAGGTACGGCACGGTACAGTGCATGCACGCTAGAACGTGCCCCCCCCCCGTAGATTCACGAGCCAAGTACCCAAATGGCTACTTTGCATAACAGGTTTACAAGTGAGTGTGAAAATGTATCCTCAGATTCCTCACACCTCGCATGATGTCGCATCTATAGGCTACACGGTAAGCAACACAGCATCTTGGCTTCAGTAGCTGCTGCTGCCAGTATCTTATCTGCACACAGCAATGCCTCAGCCACGTCGAAGAAGAGAAAGATACTCGTTCAAAGCAAACTTTTAGTTTCAGCTCTATAATTCATGGCATTCCTCGAATTTGTATTAATTTAAAAAGACTAAAACTAAGCTAAAAAACATTTCCTATACAAACATAAAATGCGCGTGCTGTGCGCGCGCATTTTATGAAAAAAATCAGCATGACACCGCTGGCTGTCAGTCCATTGGCTATCAACACCTCTAATTCTCCACCTCTCCACCTCAGAAACATAGAGTACAACAAATAATACAGAATACCAAATAATGTAATACAAGTATGTCTAAACACAAATATTCACTAATACGGCTGGCCGTAACAAACTAATATAACTACTGTTTCGGCTATTTTAATCCCTTACACTACTCGTTACTGGGGAAGGTAATGATATTATTACTGTAATATATTATTTAGTAATAAGTTACTGACCAACACTGCTTAGCTAGAGTTAAACAAACATTTAGGAATTGTGTGTGTGCGTGCGTGCGCTCCACCAGTTTATATTTTGTGCTATCCCCAGAGACGTGTGTGTGTACATGTATGTAAAGAATGCAGACATACAGTGTCTCCTTGTATGGCTGCATCCCATAGAGTTATATAAAAACTAGAGGATGGATTCCCCCACCTATCCATTTCAATGAAAGTTGCTCACCCAGGGCATTACTCCCCCGGAAGCACACTCTATTTCCGCAATTGGGAACCAAAAATGGGCACCAAAATGTTATGAAGATTTGAGCACCAACGCACTATGGTTTCAGGTGATAGAAGCATGCGCAGTAGCGTCCAATACCAGACTTGGCCACTAGTTCAGGCGCGCTTCAAAGATTCCCCGCGGTCCTGCTGCATCCTCCTCCTCTCATCCGTTTCCCATGACCCTCTCTGCTGTGGGATGTGATGTCATCATCAGGATTAACTCCCGCAGACTGACATCTGGGCACAACTGAATCTGTACACACACACACACACACACACACACACACACGCACATGTGCGCACACACACACACACACACACACACACATGGAAATAATAGCACTTAGAAAGCTAGTGCAGTGATTATCAATCTTTTAAATATTTATGAACAACAATTTTGATATGCATTACGCCACAGACCCATTTGATAAGATTTATTTTTTTCAATCTCTGGGACCCAATCTAACATATCTTTTTATTGATAAACATGATTTGGTCCAGAATTCCTTTACTGTCTTATGTACTGCAGGTATAGAGATAACAGAGAAACTCTGATCATAATAAACATGCTTGTTGTACATCGTGTCTGTCGGGTGGAAACCTCATATGTCCAAAACAGTTAACTTTTCAGGATTCAAATTCAAAAATGGCAAAAGTAGCTGATCCACAGCAACAATATGTTAATGAAAATTAACTGACAGTCATTTAGCTGGGACTCCCTATAGACGAATCCACAGAGCGCTCCCCTGGCGCAATCATAACTGCGGTGTCGGAAAGCAGGAGGCTTGACACCGCAGCGCTCTGTGGATTCGACTTCAATGAATGGGTTAAACTGGGTGGAAACAATTTGAAATGAAACAAAATAACCACATCACAGAACCAATGCAAAGACTTTAGGGACGTCCTTAACCCATTCAATTAGGGGATATGCATCTGTGTCATTTTAAGATTTATTCGGCTAAAAAATAGCAGTGCCGCGCTACGAGCTTGTAGATCTGCAATTTTTGAAGAATCGTGAAAATGTGTGCAAATCTTTTAATATATATTTTTTAAAGCGAACATTTGTAAAATATTTTTGTTCCAGGGAGCTCCAGAGGCAAATATTTGAGTTAAAAATGTTGTTCCAAAAAAATATATGTATTCAAAGATTTGCACAAATGTTCAAGACTTTTCAAAAATAGCAGATGTACAAGCTCATGTGCTGCGCTATGAGCTTGTATATCTGCTATTTTTGAATATTCCAAGTATTAAATAATGGTTATAGCTCAAATCTAAAATGACACAGATGCGTTCCCGGCCTTAATGGATTAATACTGGTATGGTATCAGGATTGGTTTTCAAAGCAGTGCAGAGCGTATAGGTTTGTTTGCCCTGATTTTCTCCTCTCTTCCGGCCCACACATTGAATGTATTTCCCCAGACATATCGTTAGATGGAGATCTCTGATCGTCTGATTATGTGAGACTAGGGACCCCCATATAACCCCCTCAAGGACCATTGGGGGTCCCTGGACCTCACTGACCTAGAAGATTTAAAGGGACTACACCATGAATTTTAACTTTTTCTTCTTTTTTGTGTGTTTTTGGTCTCCCCTACCTCTCTTCTATCCCCAAAAATACCCCAGTTTGAACACTCAGGCTTTCACAGCAAATCTGGGGTTTTCTGTAAATTGGTCTCAAAGCAGGCCAAACTGATTTTCCTTTGTTTTTTTTTCTTATTTTTCCACACAGAACCAGGAGATAACATGCATACAAACTGGCTCAATAGCGCCCCGTGCCAAACAGGACAATGTGGTATTGCAGGTGAAAGTGCTTTATAAGCCAGAGAGAAGTTAGTTGGAATGAGTATATCTGAGGCTTGATTTAGGCTCAAAACGTTTGAGGGACATAAACAATATGATATTTAATATATATATATATTTTTTAATTCATGGTGTAGATCCTTTAAACTCGTTCACATACCGAACTGTAGCTTTTCATGAACCCCCAAATGTATTTTGCCACGGGCCCACATATCAAAACACTTGCAAGTTTTGTGTCTTTGTGAGCTTATGGATTGGTTATCTTCAAATAGCTGATGTATGCAGGGTTAAAGTGGTTAAACTGATTTTGATGCTATATTAACACATTTAGCTGGGAACCCCCTGGAATCCTCTAAAGGCCTTCTCTGGGGGTCCCCAGACTCCACTTTCAGAACCACTGCTGTAGGTAAGATACTGTGGGGGAGTGGGAAGGACCTATAATGACTTGTAAAATGCCTTTAGCTTTTCTCTAGTGAAAGTTAAATGAAATAAACAAAACTGTAACTTTGTATTCCACACACACACACACACACACACACACACACACACACACACACACACACACACACACACACACACACACACACACACACACACACACACACTGCGGTTGTTTTAAGTCCCGGGTGTATCCAAATTGCGGAGCAGTTTCACTAAATATTTATATTTCACACAGCCCGTTCAGTTGCTTTGAGGTAGTTGAGAACTGGGAATCATTATATAATACAATACGTTGACGTGGGCTTGGCTCAGGCTCAGCCCTCGTGGGCCATATTTGTAGAGGTTTTTCAACCCTAATGTTTCCCATGATTAGCAAGTCACTATGTGGATTGAAACCATTCACAACCAAATGGTTGTAAAGCGTAAGGAATGGAATCTGATACAAGTTTGGGGATACAACATATACCGTCTCTGTCGGGTGGAAACCTCGGATGTCCAAAACTGTTACTTGGATTCAAATTCAAAAGTAGCAAAAGTAGCAGATCTACAAGCTCAAAACGCGTCGCTTTGCGACGCGTTTGGAGCTTGTGGATCTACTACTTTTGATGTTTTTGAGTGACGCTGTATAGTATGATTAAGTTGGGCGTTAATTTACAAAATAAACTAGTTAAAATATGCAAATAAGACGTTTCTGCCCGACAGCGACGATATGAATTTAGATGGGCTACACTCAGGGGTGTCATTTGGGGTCCCAGAGGATGGCCTTATCATTTAATACAATTTTGTTTCATTTTACGCATTTTACGCTTTCATTTTACGCTTTTACGCAAGAGTTAACCCATTAAGACCTGAGGCCGCTTCTAAATTTAAAAAAAAATCCTAACAGTTTTTCGAAAAAATATATTAAAAAAATCATTTTCACGATGTATATCTGCTATTTTTGAATAGCCAAAGAAATCTAAAATGACACGGGTCTTAAGATCTATATGGGTCCATTTGGTTACTAACTCTCCATCATTTAGCTGGGGACCACCTGGAACCCCCTCAAAGGACCACAGGTGGTCCCACGGACCACTGGTTGAGAACCACTGCATAACCGGTTGGGGGCATTTATTCCTGACTTGCATCATTCCCGAGTAGGCATGGTGCCCAATGGGGCAACTGATCAGGTGTCATTAGATCTCATTTGCATTCATCTTATTATCAATCTGAGACACTCTCCCTCCTTCCCCTCCATGATGAAAGTTAAACGAGGCCCTGTATACCTTCCAGCTCGTTGGGACCATTAGACGCCTCAATAAATCACAGTCACACAGCCATGTTTATCTCTTGTCACCGGGAGACCCAGACCTTGGCCGGCACTAGTTGCCCTGGTAACCGTCAGAGGAAGTTGCACTTTTAATTTAGTGTGTGTGGTGATGAAAGAGAGATTTATTTCATGTTGTGACAGTTGGGCTTCTACCACCCCCCCCCCCCCCCCCCTGCCCGCCCCTCTCAAGTGGACAATTCATCACTTGTTATATGAGAAAATGGGAGTCCGGATGTTGTGTGTCTACAGATTTTAGATTATCTAGCGGCTTTGTTGACTTTTTACTAGAGCCAGGCCGATGGCAGGTTTTTGGGTTCGGTGGAATCCTAGACCACTGATTGCCGACACGTTGTGTTCTGCTATGTTTTGACAGATTTAAAAGGTTGCAAAATTGGGACACATTGGCTGCATAATTGTCAGTACTGAAGCCGTCAAAGAAGTCACATAATGAGAGATATATTGGCCAAACCGACCGATTTCATTCAGACTCTAGTTTTTATAGAAATGTGGGGACAGATGAATGTTGACAGTGTCTTTAATGAAATGTGAGGATAGGAGCTGAGTGTTTTTCATAGAAATGTGGGGACAGGATTGAAAGTGTTTTTCATAGAAATGTGGGGACAGGATTGAAAGTGTTTTTATAGAGATGTGAGGACAGGATTGAAAGTGGTTTTATAGAAATGTGGGGACAGGATTGAAAGTGTTTTTATAGAAATGTGGGGACCGGATTGAAAGTGTTTTTATAGAGATGTGAGGACAGGATTGAAAGTGGTTTTATAGAAATGTGGGGACCGGATTGAAAGTGTTTTTATAGAAATGTGGGGACCGGATTGACAGTGTTTTTATAGAAATGTGGGGACCGGATTGACAGTGTTTTTATAGAAATGTGGGGACAGGATTGGCTGTTTTTAGAGATGTGGGGACAGGGTTGAAAGTGTTTTTATAGAAATGTGGGGACCGGATTGAAAGTATTTTTATAGAAATGTGGGGACAGGATTGACTGATGTGAGGACAGGATTGACAGTGTTTTTATAGAAATGTGGGGACAGCAGAAAGTTGACAGTGTTTTTCATCAGCAGAAAGTTGACAGTGTTTTTATCAGCAGAATGTTGACAGTCAATAGAGCAGGTTTCATACTGTAGCTAACAAACACACATTGTCAGCCTTCTCAAATAGGACTTGAACCTGACAGGTACAAGTATGTATTGTGTGGTATTGTATCCGTGAAATGTACACCATAGCCTCTATACAGGTTGGTCCTGCAGTCTGACTTGCTCAGATGATATCTTTCTTCATCAGTCTGTGTGGAAATGGCAGGGTTTTCAGGAGCAAATATTCTGGTCTGCAGCAGACAGATAATATTTATCACTTGTAGCTGTCAGTCATCACAGCACTCCTCTGCAGAGCTGCATTCATTATAGTCTGACAAAAACCCACTGTGTGTGTGTGTGTGTCTGTGTGTGTGTGTGTGTGTGTGTGTCCTCATGAACCCTAGAATCCCTATTCTGGGCATGTCATAATAAGGGGAAATAGACAAGCATTTGGCAAAAATAGACAAACATTGGCGAAAATACGTGAACATTTAGCAGAAATGCTGCGTAAACATTGGGTGAAACGTGAAAGTAGCTGAACATTGGGCAAAATTGGCAGATCTACAAGCTGGCGACACGCTGTGAGCTTGTAGATCTGTGGAATATTTCGTCTGTCGGGTGGAAACCTCATACAGTATGTCCAAAACTGTTTCTTTTCAGGATTCAAATTCAAAAACGGCAAAAGTAGCAGATCTAAAAGCTCAAAATGTATTGTTTCAAGATTGCGGATCTGCTACTTTTGATGCCTTTGTGTGACGCTGTAGTATGATCAAGTAGGGCATTAATTTACGAAAAACACAATAAGTTAGAATATGGAGATAGGAGCTTTCTGCCCGACAGCAACGATGTACCGTACAGTATGAGTGGTTAAGTCGAGTACCAACGAACAAGTTCCTTTATTGTTACATTATACTATACACTATGGCAGTCTGTGTATAGTACCAGCACTAGAGACTAAAACTCCAAACTTACAGTTACTAAACATTGTCAGTATCTGTACAATATGGTATTATATATACACAACAATGGCAGTCAGTGTATAGTAGCCGCAAATGGAGTCAATAATAAACAGACTCCAAACCTAAATGTAGGATAGATATGTTTGCTCTGGTTTGTTGATATGATAAGACGACAACAAACACACACACACACAGACAGACAGAGAGACAGAGAGACAGACAGAGAGACAGACAGAGAGACAGAGAGAGAGAGAGAGAGAGTGAGTGAGTGTGGGCCCACCCAGATGGTTGTTAATTAACTAAATGGAGGTGGGCTTTAGCTCTTTGTGCAGCTGCTGAGACATGGAGGCTCTTAGGATTATTACTCTGTTGAACCCAGTTAGCACTAACTAAGTACATTTTATTCACACATTACTTGAGTATGTCCATTTTTTTATACTTTATACTTCTACTCAACTACATCTCAGAGGCAAATATTGTACTTTTTACTCCACCACAATTATTTGAAAACGTTACTAAACATACAAAACATGCACCACGTCACATCGTAGATCAGCTGTTTTTGATCCATTTTTACAATTTGTGGAATAATTTTGACACAGTACTCAGTGTTCTGGTAAACCCTGTAGTTAACACACTAGAACTGGGTTATGTTTTTAAAAAAAAGTTTTGACTAAAATATATCTAAACAGTGTAATATCACAAAGTAAATTATCAGTAGTGTACATTGAAACTATAAAAGCGTATAGGATGCCAGGTCAAATAACATGCAGAATAATATGCAAATAACAAATGACCCTGGCATCTGTCTAAATAACTAAATCTAAAATATACACAGAGATGAAATGAATCAAAATGTATAATATACTATATGGCCAAAACAAGACATGCATTTAATAATTGGATGCTTTTAAACATTTGCAAAAACAGTGTAAACGCATTGTGAGCTTTGTGGATTGGCTTTTTTCACAATTTTAGGATACATTTATGCAGATGAATGGAAATGATTATGACGATTATGGAAAATATTGTTATATTGTTATATAAAAAATTGTGATCAGGCGATTATGCAATAACTGTGACAGGCTTAACCAACAGCACCAACATGCATGTCAGGCACTGGGATCATGACTCGTACGTTGAGTGTGAAGATGGTTCCTATTGGCTGTGACAGTGGCGTCTGCTTCGTGCGGTCGGAGCAGCGGCGGCTCATTAGTATGCGTGAGGCGTGTGTGTGCTCTTGTTGAACGTGTTATGAGCTCTGAGAGCGTGTGTGTGTTTACACAATCATTTATTTACGGGTGCTAGTGTACTCTGTTCCATCTGGGTGTGCGTGCGTGCGTGCGTGCGTGCGTGCGTGCGTGCGTGCGTGCGTGCGTGCGCAAGAGAGAAAGGGGGTTCTCATCTGTTGGAGTGTTTGTATGTGTCCTGACGTGGGTTTCTATTCTGACGTGTGAGAGTATTCTGGCGTGCAAACATGTGTGTGTGAGTCCTACTGTTTCTGTTTGTATACTTGTGTGTGTGTGTGTGTGTGTGTGTGTGTGTGTATTATTGTGTGTGTGTGTGTGTCCGCTAATATCTCTGTTTGTATTCTGATGTGCGTGTTTGGGTGCGTGCTTCCTACAGTCATTGTATTCTGTGTGTGTGTGTGTGTGTGTGTGTGTGTGTGTGTGTGTGTGTGTGTGTGTGTGTGTGTGTGTGTGTGTGTGTGTGTGTGTGTGTGTGTGTGTGTGTGTGTGTGTGTGTGTGTGTGTGTGTGTGTGTGTGTGTGTGTGTGTGTGTGTGTGTGTGTGTGTGTGTGTGTGTGTGTGTGTGTGTGTGTTCTGGTGTGTTTGTGTCCTAAGGCCTCTGTTTGTATTCTGACATGTGACATGACGTGTGTGTCCTCCAGGGGGCAGCAGCGTACCCAGAGAATGAGGACCAGCAGCAGAGACTGCGGGAGGCAGCAGAGGGTCTGCGAGTCGCCACCAACGCTGCTGCACAGAACGCCATCAAGAAGAAACTCATTAACAGACTGGAGGTACAGTACAGTACGTGCTGCTGATTGAAAGTCGCACTTCACATCCCAAGTGTGGTTTAAATCAGTGGTTCTCAAACCTTTTCGTGTCAAGAACCCCCAAAATACATATCTGAAACATTTATCTCTGATCAATAAATGTACACGAAAAGTATTTTTTTACCCCAAAAAAACATTTTAGTTTGTAAAGCAAAGATGTCAGATAAATGTGGTGGAGTAAAATAACAATAGATTTACACCCTTGACCTTTACAACTGAAAGGTTTTGACGCGGCTCACATTTGAAAATAAATAATTTTCCTTGTGAGATTGCTCAAAGCGCGTCGCTAGCTTGTAGATCGGCTAATATACTTTATTTCTCTTGGAGTAAATGAAGTTGCATAAAATGGACATACTCATTTGTACTTAAGTACAGTACTTGAGTAAATGTTCTTGGTTACATTTCACATGTCAAATACTTCTGGAAAGAAAGTCATACTTTTACACGTTATGGCTAACATTGCTTTGCACTGAGGAGGGGAGGGTGCTCCATTTCCACTCCCATAAACACGTTTCTTTTTTATTTTATTTTTACATACTGTTGTTGACTAAAACATTTACCGGTATTTAGTTTACATTTCCCAGGGACCCGTTGGTTTTCCATCATATTGACTGGTACTGGAGAAATGTAAAGAAATAGTAAACGTTTCCATAAATATTCAGTGCCTACAGTATTGTGATTATGATGCATTCTAAACAACCCAGCTCAAAGACAGACGCTTGGCTTGTTCAGAGAAACAAAGAGGGAGAGAGAGAGACGAGGGAAAATGGAGAGACAGAGAGAAAGACAAACAGAGAGAGACAGATGGTGTGTGTACATTTTGTTTGCATTGTACAGCCCAGTGTTTCTCTCTGAGGCTAGATTTACACCCTTGACCTTTTCAACGGAAAGGTTTCGACGCGGCTCACATTTGAAAATAAATCATTTTCCTTGTGCGCTAACTTATAGGTCGGCTATTATCGCCATGCAACGCACGCCATCCTATGATAAAGTATAAAATGTGCCAAGTCATTCTTCTTGTTCTTCTTGTTATCTCTGGGTACGCCAACACAAATTCCAAATCAACTGTAGTTTGGTTTTGGCAATAAATGACTGAATATTGAGTATTATGTATGAATAGTTTAGGTTATAAACAGAGGTTAAGAAACTCTTTCTTTCTCTGTGGCTATGTGGGCTAAAGTAGTTAACCTTCCATCTATAACATCTGCCTGCTGGGGCAGATGTTAATACAGCATCACAATCATTTTAACTTTAACCATTATTTTATACTTTGGCTATTCAAAAATAGCAGATATACATGCTCATAGTGCGTCACTTTGTGCCGCGCCATGAGCTTGTAGATCTGCATTTTTTTTTTAAATCTTGAAATGTTTTTTTTAAAGCGAAAATGTTTTACTCAATTCTTTGCTTCTGGAGGTCCCTGGAACAAAATGTTTTGAGATGGGGTCCACGGCTAAATACGTATACTTTTGGGGGTCCTTGACATGAAAACGTTTGAGCACCACTGATATATATATATAGCAACTTACGTTTTCTCAGAAAACTGCTAGGATTCAGAAGACATTTTGTAGAATCGGCCAATCTATAACATGCACCTCTTCATGTCTGTCAGAATGCAGCCAAGCAGGCTGCAGCTGCAGCCACACAGACCATCGCTGCGTCGCAGAACGCCGCCGCGTCCAACAAGAACACGGCTGCTCACCAACAGCTGGTGCAGAGCTGCAAGGTGAGGCAATTATGAGACAATGAACTGATTTATGAACATCTTTAACACATTCAATCCGGGAACGCATCTTCTGTGTCATTTTAAGATTTCTTTGGGCTATTAAAAAAATTGCAGATCTACAAGCTCATAGCGTGGCACCAAGTGCCTTTGGCTATTTTTCAAAAAATAGCCAAATAAATCTAAAATGACAGGTATGCGTTCCCGGATTGAATGGGTTAAAGGAGAAACCTCCTATCTCCGTATTTTAACTCATTAAGACCTGAAGAAGCATCTGTGTCACTTTTTCATTTGAGCAAAAAATCATTATTTTACACTTTGGGCTATTCAAAAATAGCAGATATACAAGCTCATAGCGCGGCACCGAGTGCCGCGCTACGAGCTTGTATATCTGCTATTTTTGAAAAATTGAGAAAATGTGTGCAAATTAATATATTTATATTCTTTTAAAGCGAACATTTTTTACTCAAATCTTTGCTTCTGGGGGGTCCCTGGAACAACAAATTTTGAGATGGGGGTCTGTGGCCAAATACATATAATTTTGGGGGTCCTTTATTTGACATGAAAAAGTTTGAGCACCACTGATATAGAAACATAGGTTTTTCAGAAAACTGTTGGGATTTAGAAGACATTTTGTAGAAATCGGCTTCAGGTCTTAATGGGTTAACTGTTTTTTTTTCGTAAGTTAACGCCCTACTACTTGATCGCACTACAGCGTCACATAAAAGCATCGAAAGCAGCAAATCCGCAAGCTCGAAACGTGGCTCGAACGTTTTGAGCTTGTAGATTTGCTACTTTTTTTCTGTCTTGGACATATGAGGTTTCCATCCGACAGAGACGATATGTATGTGCTGTATTTATAAAGCCCTGACTTGAGTGTGTGTGTGTGTGTGTGTGTGTACAGGCGGTAGCAGATCACATCCCCCAGCTGGTTCAGGGTGTACGTGGGAGTCAGGCCCAGCCAGAGGACCTCAGTGCCCAACTGGCCCTCATTATTGCCAGCCAGAACTTCCTCCAGGTACTGGATAATATATTCTTCTATAAATGCAATGAAATCAGTGTGTTTGTGTGTGTGTGTCCCATGTATCTCGAGAAACGGCAGACTGATCGACTTCAAATTCGGCGTGTTTATCGCAGAGGATCCAAGGGACTGGCATAACTCCCAAAGCTTGTAGATCTGCTGTTTTTGAAAAATTGTAAAAATGTGTGCAAATCTTTTAATATGTATATATTGTTTTAGAGAACATTTGTCAAATATTTTGTTCCAGGGACCCCTAGAAGCAAAGATTTGAGTTACAAATGTGCAAAACCTTTCACGATTTTTCAGAAATAGCAGATCTACAAGCTCATAGCGCGGCACTCTATTATGGGCTTGTATATCTGCTATTTTTGAATAGCTAAAGAAATCGAAAATGACAGAGATGCGTTCCCAGATTGAATGGGTTATAATATAACCCATACCGTCGGCTTCATGGATTGGCGGAGCCTCATGTCATGTTTGTGCCGCTAAGCCAGTGTAAGTCCCTGATTGGCTGACCCGACCCGTCAGCTTAACTGATTGGCCCTGCTTCGCATAACATATATTGTGCCATATAGTAGCATAAATGGAACGACTTGCACCGTTCCCGAGATGCATGGTGGCGTCCTAATAGACATGAACAGAGACACTGACATTCACAAAGCTTTTGTATAGAACGCTAATATGATTCATCCATCCGTGCGCGGAATCGGGTCGCTGGGGTTACAGTTCCAACCGAGATTTCTAGTCTTCCCTTTCCAGAGCAACATTAGCAACTTCCTCCTGGGGGATCCCGAGGCGTTCCCAAGCCAGTGTGGAGATCTGGCAGCGGCCCTATTCTGGGCGCCGCCTTACCCATTATCTCTAAACTTCTTTGCCATTTTTTACTAATTTGAAAAACATTTTCAAATAGTTCAAAAAGCCAATCTACAAGCTCACAACGTGTCGATGTAGATCTGCTAGTTGAACTATTTGAAAATGTTTTTCAAAATAGTAAAAAATGGCAAAGAAGTTTTGGGATAATGGGTAAGGCGGCGCCCAGAATAGGGCCCTATCCCCCCATCTGGTCCTTGGTCTGCCACGGGGTCTCTTCCCAGTGGGACGTGCAGCGAGGATCTCCCTAGGGAGACGCTCGGGAGGCATCCGTACTAGATGCCCGAACCAGCTAAGCTGGCTCCTTTCCAAGTCAAGGAGCATCGTTTTTACTTCGAGTCTCTCACGGATGACCGAACGTCTCACCCTAACTAATATGATTCGTCGCTCACAAAATGTCTCTTTTAGCATTTTCTTATCACTGCCAGCCACTGGGGTTATTCAACCAAATTATTCTCAAAACTCCCTCAGTTCCACTTCATAAGTCACATCCTAAACCACCCCTGTGGTTTCTCTCTACAGCCGGGCAGTAAGATGGTGACATCAGCCAAGTCATCTGTCCCCACGGTAACGGACCAGGCGGCCGCCATGCAGCTGGGCCAGTGTGCTAAGAACCTGGCCACCTGCCTGGCAGAACTACGCACCTCAGCACAGAAGGTACACAATGCACTATATACACACACACACACACACACACACACACACACACACACACACTGAAACACCTGGCAGAACTATGCACCTAAGCACATACGGTACACAATGCACACACACTCTGAAACACCTGGCAGAACTACTCACCTCAGCCCAGAAGGTACACAATGCACACACACTCTGAAACACCTGGCAGAACTGCTCACCTTAGCACAGAAGGTACACAATGCACACACACTCTCAAAAGAATTCTATTAAAAAAATGGGGGGAAAAACTTTGAAGAAGTAGTGAAAACAACAGATCTACAAGATCACAACACGTTGCATCGCGATGTGTAGTGAACTTAGCATAGATCTGCTATTTTCACTAGTTTGGGTCCTGGGGAGACATCGAATGTCTCTTTTGGGTCTCGAGCTAAGACATTTGGGAGGCAGTGCTCTAGTCTACACACCTCAGCCCAGAAGGTACACAATGCACATACACTCTGAAACACGCAAACGCACGTTGTGATTTCTTTGCACACTCAACACCTTTTATATGCACCTGCTAGGGGTGTGCCGATATATCGTCCCGCGATATATCGCGATACGTTTTCGTGACGATATGTATCGTTTTGGGAAAACAAAAATCTTTTTTTTTTTTTTTTTTTTTTTTTACAATAATAATAATCAGGCATGCAAACAGCCCCGAGGTGAAAAGGGTGACAGCATGTTGTTTTTTTCGGGTCAGGTGTCACACTATTGCCCTATTTGGATTCAAAACGGCTATTGTAGCTGAAAAGCTACAAGTTTGCATGTCTGAATAATGCAAAATCTGAATTATTTGTTTGCATTTTCTTTTTTTCTCCCCCATATATTTTCATAATAAAAAAGTTCGTATCGTATCGAAATCGTATCGAAGTTGTGAGCCCAATATCGTATCGTATCGTTTCGTTTCGGCACACCCCTAGCACCTGCAGATGTACAAGTGCAGCTAGTCTTCCTGGTGTCCGATCTTTGTGGAAGTATCCTGATTGGATAAAGTCGGTAACCCAACCAGAAATGTTCTTTTCTGTTTACTGACGGGAGACTCTTGTTACTGAACACTCTTATGAAAATTGCTGTTGAAATATAGTAATGAAATATAGTAGCCTGGAAACCAGGCGAATATGCCAGTGCAAAAAAAAAAAGGTGCTACGCAGTGATATTAGTCTGGCCATGCCAGGCAAGAAATGTAACATTTTATTTGACTAAAACACGCGCACCCACTTTAAGGCGTAGAATTCCTTTACATGGGAAAATGTACTTCCCCATTTTGTCCCGTACCCTGTAGGCTCATGAAGCCTGTGGCCCCATGGAGATCGACTCGGCGCTCACCGCCGTCCAGACCCTGAGGAGTGAGCTACAGGACGCCAAGATGGCCGCCGCAGACGGACAGCTAAAACCCCTGCCTGGAGAATATGTAAGAGTTCACCTCAATCCTACGGTAGACCTCAGTAATATATCGTTACTGTTGGCCAGAAACCTCCTATCTTCATATTCTAACTTTTTTCGTAAATTAACGCCCTACTTGATCACACAAAAGCATCAAAAGTAGCAGATCCACAAGCTCGAAGCGCGTTTTGAGCTTGTAGATCTGCTACTTTTGCTATTTTTCAACCCATTAAGACCTGGAACGCATCTGTGTCATTTTTAGATTTGAGCTAAAAAAGCATTATTTTACACTTTGGCTCTTCAAAAATAGCAGATATACAAGCTCATAGCGCGGCACCGAGTGCCGCGCTATGAGCTTGTAGATCTGCTATTTCTGAAAAATCTTTAAAATGTGTGCAAATCTTTGAATATATATGTTTTTTAAAGCAAACATTTTTAACTCAAATCTTTGCTTCTGGGACCCCCTGGAACAAAATATTTTGAGATGCGGGTCCGCGGCCAAATACATATAATTTTGGGGGTCCTTGACATGAAAAAGATTGAGCACCACTGATAAACATACGTTTTTCAGAAAACTGTCGGGATTTAGAAGACATTAGTAGAATCGGCTTCAGGTCTTAATGGGTTAATTGGAATCCTGAAAAGTAACAGTTTTGGACATAATGATGTTTGCCACCCGACAGAGACGATATAATATGAGTGATATATGAATGGTAATAAATGTGTGTGTTTTGCGTTTTGTTCTGTCGTAGCTGGAGAAGTGTGCTCAGGACCTGGGCAGCACGTCCAAGTCAGTGGGCTCCTCCATGGCTCAGCTCCTCACCTGTGCTGCACAGGGCAATGAGCACTACACTGGTACGTACCATCTCAGTGTTGATTTTGACAGCAAAGTTTGATTTAGTTTTAGTCATAGTCTTTTGAATACAATTCCATTTAGTTTTAGTCATATTTTAGTCATCTGAAATGATTTGAGTCAACTAAATTTGTGTAATGGCTAAATTGGGAGAAAAAGGGAAAAAAACAAGTGTCAAAACATTAAGCGATAAGTAGACTATGACGTGTTTTCTTCTATATATATATTTAATCTATGACTCCCAGGTTGTCCTAGTTCTGTTTATTCCATTAACTGTTATCCAAAAAGGAGAGTTGGGAGGCCGTTTGCATGCATGAGTACAATGTTGCGCAACAGTGCACAGATAAGAAGTGCATTCAAGGCATAGAACACGATAGGCTTCAGATGCAGTCTGAAAGCTCTTCTTTCCATACAACGAAGACGTGCGTAGCATTTTTCAAATATGAATTTAACAATTGTTGATTTTCTTTTTAAAAATGTGTATTTGCATTATCGTCACTGTTGGGTGTAAACCTTGTACCACATACCGTTATTTTTCAGAAAAAAAGAACCCGCGTGCCAATGAATTCAATGTAGTTATTATTTAGTCACAAGCTCTTGTTAATACTTTTCATTGGTTAAATATTTATAAAACCCACACACTTTCACTTTAAAAAATCTTCAAAAATGGCAAAACTAGCCTATCTACAAGCTCACAATACGCTTGTAGATCGGCTATTTTTGCTACCTTTGCGTGACACTGTTTTACAATGAAGTACTGTAGGTAATTCATTTCATTGTATTTATTCCATTTATGGTTTTACATGATTACATTCTTTTACTTTTTTTTTCTTTTACATATTCCACAAATGAAAAGGAGCAGAAAGATTTACGAAAAATAAAAACAAAAAAAGTCGAAATATGGAGATATTTCTTTCTGCCTGACGGCAACGATATTCATTTCACAGTAGAAAATCTATCAACACTTTTAAGTGAAGAATAATTTCTTATCCGTTTTGTCCCTGGTTGAACTGGACAATAAGTCCATGGTGAAATGTTCTCCACAGCAGCTTAAGAGAAGCTGTCCTGTGGGTCATAATAAACGCTACATTCCTTTAGTAATCAACAATATCCAATATGAGACTCCAGATTTCCCTGGGGACTCCTGTTGCTGCAAGGCAGGCAGACTCTTAAGGCCCAATTACATTTCATCATAGCGTAGGTATTTGTCAAAAGAGAAAAATTTGCCTTTTATTAACCACTGCATGTCACCCGGTGTAATTAGACAATCAGTGAACAATAAAGCCCCCATAAAGCGATCATTAATTACGGACTGTTTGAAAATGGTATCCTGACAACCCTGCAGTGTTTTTGCTGGCTGTAAGTTTGGACAAATTAATTATTAAGGCAGGGGTACCTTCTTCACTGGGACCCCCAGGGGTCTGTTTCTGTTTTCTCTGCGGGACACCATCATACGGACTTAAGTATGAATCAGGCATACAGCTCATGGACCACTATATGCTCCTGTCGTACAGGTGTAGCTGCCAGAGAGACCGCCCAGGCCCTTAAAACCCTGGCCCAGGCGGCGCGCGGCGTGGCCGCCTCCACCACGGACCCCCAGGCTGCGGCGGCCATGTTGGATTCAGCCCGGGACGTCATGGAGGGCTCCGCCATTCTCATCGACGAGGCCAAGCAGGCTCTGGTGTCGCCCGGCGACGCAGAGAGCCAGCAGCGCCTTGCACAGGTGAGACACTGTTTTGGAAGTGGAGTACAAGAATAAGACGCCTTTCACGGGATTGCTTAGAATGCCTGTTTATCCTCTATCTTGGAGGAAACAGCAGTTGCGATGTGAAAAACAACAGTTACTATTGGTTGATTAAAGTTGGTGTAAATGATGTAAATTAAAAAGTTAAAGCTCTATATACTGATAATAATTATTGCTATGCAGTGTTTGTTCTGTTTACTGTTGCAAACACCAAGACCTTTTAATCTGGTGTAGCCAGACGATCAAAGATCTCCACCTACGGAACTATCTGGTGGTCAATTCAGTATAGTCGCTGGAACAGTGAGAATGCCCGCTAACAAACCTAGCTACAGTACATGGCTTGCTGCTATAGAAACCAATAATACCGTCCCAATATGAACGACCACCCTAAAGTTTTTGTATTGGTTCTACAATGCAGTTTTGTTTATTAGATTTCCAAATGGTTTCCACCCAGTTCTAGACCCTACATTGAATTTAGAAAGAAGTCACCACACGTATCGGTTGGAAGGACATCTCCAATGATCTGGCTATCGGAGACTGTTTGTTGATATGCAGTATATGAGATACATAGCAACAGGAATGTCATCATTTTCTTTCTAATTACTGGATCTTGTAACAATGGAACAGTAATTTCATGCTTTTGCGGTCTTTTACAAACAATCTATCACTGCACAGAAATGAGGCATCTGCTTTTTGAAAGCGGTTGCCAACGGTTACAGGCAGATGTACAAACATTGCATGCAAGGGAGACGCTGAACATTTCAATCTTCCAGTATATTGTCTCTGTCGGGTAGTAACCTTGTATCTCCATGTTTCAACTTTTTATGTATTTTTTTGGTATTTAAATGCCCTACGTTGTGCAAAAGTAGCCTATCTACAAGCTCCCAACGCGTCGCATTGTGACGTGTTGTGAGCTTGTAGATCAGCTATTTTCTTTGCCATTTTGTGTGTGTCTGTGGGTTTTATACAGTAAATACTCAAGCAATACTCAAGTATTTTTTCCATTTCCTGCAAAAGTTGAGGTTTTGGACATACAAGGTTTGTGCCCGACTAGTGACGATAACATTACAAACAGTGGGACGGGGTCCAGAGACTAAAGTCGTGCTTTTCTCTTCAGATTTGGGAGAACTCCAGTCTTGGAAACAAACGCTCTCTCGCACAGACGGCCACTTGGGTTGTTTGATCCATTTAAAACATGTAAATGTAATTCTTGCCTAGAGGCTCACTTGGCATTCCATAAGAGTCGTTAAGAACGGTTATCTGTCTCCGTCCACACTCTGGTGTTTAAAGAGACTTCTTTTCTTTTCTTTTTAGCTGAGGTTTGAACACCTTCAGAGGAGGGTTAATAGGTGTCAGGTGTATTCAATAATCAGTTGTGAAAAATAACTAATTATATTTACCCAAGTGCTTAACCCATTCAATCCGGGAACGCATCTGTGTCATTTTAGATTTCTTTTGGCTATTCAAAAATAGCAGATATACAAGCTCACAGCGCGGCACCGAGTGCCGTGCTATGAGCTTGTAGATCTGCTATTTTTTTTTAAAATCGCGGAAAAGTTTTGAACATTTGTAACTCCGATCTGTGCTTCTGGTGGTCCCTGGAACGACATATTTTGAGATGGGGGTCCGTGGCCAAATACATATCATTTTGGGGGTCCTTGACATGGAAAAGTTGGGAGCACCACTGATATAGCAACGTACTGTTAGGATTTAGAAAACATTTTTAGATATGTACTGTATTTGGCCGCGGACCCCCATATCCAAATGTTTTGTTCCAGGGACAGAGATTTGAGTTAAAAATGTTCGCTTTAAAAAATATATATATTCAAAGATTTGCACACAAGATTTTTCAAAAATAGCAGATCTCATAGCGCACTCGGTGCCACGCTATGAGCTTGTATATCTGCTATTTTTGAATAGCCAAAGAAATCTTAAAATGACACACATGCTTTCAGTTTTAATGGGTTAAAGGAGCACTTCACCCCACCATGTCTTCATATAATTGGTCCTCTCTAATGCTCATTATAAGATGACACCATTTCCATCAGCTCACTCTGTCTTTCATTGGAGGGCTGTGGACAGTTAAGAAACATGTCTACCAGTGACATCATCGATGGGGAATTCCATGCTACAGCCTTTTAACGCTTTTAATGCTTTTACATGCAGCAAAGTATTTTTACATTGTGGTATTGTTACTTTTACTTAAGTAAAGAATCTGAGTACTTCTGACTATTGGTCAAAGGCTGATTCTCAATCCTCAAAGTATCGTTTGATTATATTTTCACTTACATGGACAATGACATGGTACCGTAGTATGAGATGGATAGATAGCTAATTATATCTGCTTAGTAAGACGTGAAACTGGACGTATGACAAAAGATGAGCAAGGTGTTCTTAATTATATACCAGAGTGGCAGATTTCCAGCCCACGCACAGATTGATTATTTATGCTCTGTCCTCCTCATGAAGTGAATGAATGATGCATTTCTCCATGGCAATGTACTGTAGATAAATTAAGGGCATTGGACCAAACACCTGGACGTTCGTTGCCGTCGGGCAGAAACCTTGTATATCCGTATTTCGTTTTTGTTTTGTAAATTAATGCCCTACTTCATCATACAACAGTGTCGCACTAACGTAGTGAAAATAGTGATCTACAAGCTCACAACGCTGCGATGTTTGAGGATTATTTTATTTTCACTATTATAAAACTATGATAAAGAAAGGAATGGTGGTTTTGGACATACAAGGTTTCCACCCTCCCTCCTTAATTTGTTTTTGAGTGGTGCTAGCCACTCCAAGGAGTGACTTTGTCTGTGTGTCTGTGTGTCTGTGTGTCCGTCCGTATGAGCACGACCCCTCTGTGACCCCTCTGTATGTTTGAGCACAGCCTCAACAGCTGCGGCTGATTGCAACACAAAGATGCAACCAGTTACACTAATTGTACACACACACACACACACACACACACACACACACACACACACACACACACACACACACACACACACACACACACACACACTTTTGAGTAAAAATACTTACAATGAGTAAAAATACTTAAAATGAGTACAAATACTTAAATATTAGAAAAGATACTTTAAAGTTCCTAAACTGAGTAAAAATACTTAAAATGACTAAAAATACTTAAAATGAGTAAAAATACTTAAAAGATGTTAAAATGAGTAAAAACACGTAAAAATCAGTTTAAATATTAGAAAAGATACTTTAAAGTTCCTAAACTGAGTAAAAATACTTAAAATGACTAAAAATACTTAAAATGAGTAAAAATACTTAAAAGATGTTAAAATGAGTAAAAACACGTAAAAATCAGTAAAAACATTTTAAAGTACTTATAATGAGTAAAAACACTTTGAAGTCATCAAAGTCTGTAAAAAGTAACTAATGAAATGAACTCATGAAAGGCACCACTCTCTTCACACTGGGTGTGATTTTTTTTAATGTGGTGAGAGATAAGTGGATTGTCTGTGGTGCTGTTAAATGTTAGATCTACAAGCTTACAAACCCGTCATGATTTGATGCGTTGTTAGCTTGTATATCTGATCGTTTTGTCAAAGCAACACTTGCTACTCGGCTGATACTTTCCACTCCATCCAAGTTTGTCATAGTATTGAATTTCTTGTTTGTTTTTATTTTGACTTCAATTTGCATTTAGTTTGAATTCGTTTATGAAGTGGATTTGCTAGTTTATTATTTTATTTAATGTTTTTAAAAGGCTTAGTTTTAGTGTTTATTTTAGTTATTTATTGTAATATGGGGAATTTGTCAGGGGTGAGATTCAAAAAGTTTCCGTGAAAAAAAGGCAATCTACAAGGTCAAAGAAGGCCATTTTCTCTATGGCTGTAGTTAGTTTTATTTAACCACTGTATAACAACCCCCTGAACTCCATCCCTATGTCAGTCACACTCAGTAACATCACCATGGTTCCCGTGTGTTACAGGTGGCCAAGGCTGTGTCCCACTCTCTGAACAACTGTGTCAACTGTCTGCCGGGCCAGAAGGACGTGGACATGGCTCTGAAGAGCATCGGAGAGGCCAGCAAGAAGCTGCTGGTTGAAACGGTGAGCAGGGTGTGCAAAATGTGCAACAGAAAAAGAAAAAAGTTGTGGTATAGGCCTATATATATTTTCCCCGGTTTACATTATAGCTTTCATTACGAGGATGTTAATTAATGTCGAAACATTTGTATGATGAATTTGTAATGATGAATTAAAATGTGCTGACTGCTATGGTGTGTAATAATCAATTATCCGCAGAATAGACTTATATTATACAGTACTTATTCTGCGATGTGTTGTGAGCTTGTTAGTCTCTTGTTAGTCTACTTTTTAAAAGTCTCAAACTCGGTCCTCTATATCAGTGATTCTCAACCAGTGGTCCGGGGACCACCAGTGGTCCTTGAGGGGGTTCCAGGTGGTCCCCAGCTAAATGATGGAGAGTTGGTAACCAAATGGACCCTTATAGATCTGTAACTCTTGAGTGTAAAATGAAACCAAATGGACCCTTGCGGGTCCATTTGGTTTCATTTTACACTCTCAAGAGTTAAATCATTGTTTAACATGTGCATTACTTAATTTACAAGAGGTCTACACAATTAGATTTTGATAGTTTGCCATGTTCTCTCTCATCAACATCTATACAGCATGGAATTGTGGACAAAAATCGTATCTAACGACAACTTTTGGGTCTGAGAGAGTCTAAATCTCATCAAATGGTGGTCTGTGGTTCAAAAGCCGAATAAATAATGGACCTTGATATGAAAAAGGTTGAAAACCACTGCTCTATGTGGTTTGTTTCAGAGAGATTCTTTTGGAGTGTTCACGTATGCCACTTCAGAGGCTGACCTCAGGCAGTGGTTGAGTGTTACCCCACCAAAGTGACTTTGTGACACAGGGAAAGTAGTGATTCTGAAACGTGTTAATTTCAAGGACCCCCAGTTTGATTTTGCGTTGATATTTGTTTTCTTTTTATATTTTAGAGAATCTTTTGAAATCATTTTAAAAAGGGGATATTGACTCGCAACCCATAAAAAAACGGTTGTGTGACCCAAAAATGGCTACCGACCCATTATTTGGGAAACACTGGTCTAGAGCAATGTGTTTGAACACACGCTAAAATGTATTTTCCATTTTCATCTAAACATCCCCCCCCCTTCTCCCCTTTTCTCTTTGTCTGGCTGCAGATCCCTCCGTCTTCCAAGTCCTTCCAGGAGGCCCAGAACGATCTGAACCAGACGGCGGCGGACTTGAACCAGTCGGCGGGCGACGTGGTCCACGCCTCCCGGGGGTCCAGCAGCCAGCTGGCCGTGGCCTCGGGGAGCTTCAGCGAAAACTTTGACGAGTTCCTGGACGCTGGTATCGAGATGGCAGGACACACCCCGGTATGTGCTATTGCAGTGGTTCTCAAAGGGACCCCCTCAGGGTTCCTTGAGGGGGGTTCTAAATCAAGTGATTCTCAACCCGTGCGCCGGGGCAAACTGGTGGGCCGTGAGGGCATTGCAACTGGGCCCCCATATCGTTTCCTTATTTCAAGGACTACCCAGTTTGATATGCATTAGGCCACATACGGACCCCCATTTCATACCCTTTTTAATCTCTAGGACCCCAATCTACACTGTAAAATCCTCAGTGTTTATTTAGAACTTGAGTGTAAAGGTACAGAACCAAAAGGGTCCATTTGGAAACCATCTGGGGGTCCTCAGAAACTGTGTGCACTAAATTAACAGGCTTCTTAAAACTATAAATGCAAATGATGTACTAACAACTCTCTCCCCAGGGCTTCACCTTGAAACTCTCATCCTTTGGCACTTTTCACATTTTGTTTGTTTGTTTGTCCCTTAGAGAAAAGATGACCAGATCCAAGTGATTGGAAACTTGAAGAACATTTCCATGGCTTCCAGTAAGCTGCTGCTGGCTGCTAAGTCTCTGTCTGTGGACCCAGCAGCGGCCAACGCCAAGAACCTACTGGCTGCTGCTGCCAGGTACAGTACAGTACAGAACAGTACAGTAACAAATTAACTCACATATAGGGGCCGTGTCCACAGAAAGTGTTTTTTGAATGACGGAGAATGACGGGCGGAAACTATTGATTATTTCTGAAACATTTTCATGTACTGTATGTACGAACAGTATGTTTATACACTACAGTATATGCGTGTAAACACGCAAGCACGCACGCGCGCATGCACACAGCCAATGTAACCCTGGAGGCCACTGTTCGCTATTGAACAGCCTGATGTGGCCTCATTCCACACAGGGGGCCTAATTAGAAGGAATGTGAGCCATCTTTCCACCTTGTCCCTTACTTTCTACTTAAAGCTTTCATCCGTTACTAATGAGCGGCTATAGGATTAAACTGTAAACTGTAGCAGTCAGTGTCTGTCTAGTCTGTCCATTATGGCAATGGTTGATTGATTGAATACTTTATTAACAGTTTGCAAACAGTGCAGTGGTACGAGTTTACAATGATGCTAAAAGGATAACAAATAAAGCCCTAGGGGCTTGTTTACATTGTGGTCCTGTGTATTCAATTCATCAAGACATTTAAAGACATACTGTACAATAAGTAATATACAAGACATCATCAACGTTAGTAGCAATAAACGTATACAGTAGACAGTTGGATGTTTACTGTAATGTCTGGTGTTAAGCTTAATGACTTTTCTAGGACCAGTTACTTAACTGCATACAGCTGGTGCTCTTTTATGGCGGTTTTGAAGGAGGGTAAGGAGTCACACTTTTTGATGTCTGTTGGTAGGGCATTCCACGTTTTGGTGGCATAGCAGTAGAACGAATTTAACCCCATGTTTGTGCAGAATCTCGGTTGAACGAGATCAGTGGAGCTCCCTCTGGTGTTGTGTCGTGCCTGTGTGTGTCTTTCACGTTATTGAAGTAGTCTGACAGGTACTTGGGTATCGCTGTTGTCAGACTTTTTCACGTCAAGGACCCCCAAATTGTGTTCGGCTGAGGACCCTCATTCTGAAGCGATTTTGTGACACACACACACACACACACACACACACACACACACACACACACACACACACACACACACACACACACATTCTGTGTACATCACACTTCCATTACAGACACAAGTGCATAGCAAGCTCATCTAGTTGAATATATTTGTTTATTGTTTGTTTGTTTGTTGTTCCAGAGCGGTGACGGACAGCATCAACCAGCTGATCACACTGTGTACCCAGCAGGCACCTGGGCAGAAGGAATGCGATAACGCTCTCAGAGAACTAGAGGTAAAAACCTGTGATTCTATCTAGGTTTTCCGTTGAGCCATTTAATGTTTTCCTCTCAAACCTTTTCTGTGTGTATGTGGACACAGACTCCCATCTGGAAATACTTTGTGCCAGGGACCCCATAAGAGAAGATTTTGCCAACATTATACAAAGGTCATTATACAATGTTTAGGCGAGAGGTGAGATTAAAAGATAGGAGCAGGTTCATAAGGTGCGGTTCACTAGTGCAGTGGTTCTCAACCTTGTGGGTCAGGACCCCCAGGGGGGTCCCCACATAATTTTGGTGGGGTCTCCTGATGACAGTGAAGTGACAATTAAGGACTTTTTTTATATACCTAAAAAATGGCCAAATAATGAAAATAGCAGATCTACAAGCTTGTGAGCTTGTAGATCAAGTGCTTGTCAGGGTGGGGGGTCCCCAGTTCAAATATGATTATTTTGGGTGGGTCTCCAGTTCAAATATGATTATTTTGGGGGGGTCCCCAGTTCAAATATGATCATTTTGGAGGGTCGCGGCCTGAAAAGGTCAAATCCACGTAGGGTAAATCCACATAGTTCGCATAGGTAAATCCACATCAGGTAAATCCACGATTGTGAAAATAGCCGATCTACAAGCTCACAACGCGAGGGCACATCAGGTAAATCCATGCAAGGTTAATCCGCATAAGTATGAATGTACTCTACATGAGGGAAGGTAATCCAGCAGAGTATTAGCATAGTACTGTAGTATTCAGTGTTCAGGCCTTGTTCAACAGTCTGATGGTAGTCGAGTGGAAACTGTTAAAATAATCAGGTGTTCAGGCATTTGATACGGCGGTAGAGCTCCTTTCCTGGCCATATTGACCATGAGAATCGACCTTGTAACCATAGCTGTTGCTAAGGTTACCATGTACATTTCAAGCCCTGTGGTCTTTCGTGATTTTCAGGACCCCTTAGCTGAGAGAGAGGCGAAGCGCGGACCCCCACTGCATGTATCGTGTAAAATTGTTGCATTACTATTATTTGTTTTTAAGAAAGCCTTCCACGTAACTTGATTAGACGCTTTCAAAGCTAGCTTACCATATTTATCTGATTAATGTCTGTTGACTGTTGAGAGATTTGAGACTAGCTTGGAAGTATTCCACTGGATTTTTTAATTGTACGGTAGTTAAATTAATCTACTCCTCATGTGGCTGGGGCCCCCCTGTTACACCCCTCAAGGACTCCTGGGTTTTCCGGGACCCCCAGGAAGCTGACCTCTTTGTTTTCCCCTCAGGCGGTCAGGGTAATGCTGGATCACCCCAACGAACCAGTCAGTGACCTGTCCTACTTTGACTGCATTGAGAGCGTGATGGAGAACTCTAAGGTAAGCCTCACAGACACCCAGATGATCAGAACACTTGCCGCTCTGCCAGTCCCTGCACACGCTCACACCACCAAAGACAATGGTCTGTGTATGTTTGCCCATAATATGCATGGCCGATCAGAGGAATGCACTGTACCAGCTTAGCCACCCTAATCCCCTCCATCTCTTTCTGCCGTTCTTATCTTGGTCAGTGTTGCCAGATGTACGATTATTATGATATTTGTGCAATCCTCTGTACTATGTACGATCAATAATGCTAAAATCGTCCAAATGTGCAATAATTTGACCATTTCACAAAAATGTGCATGAATTGACTAAATTCCCTGGCTGCTGATTTGGGATCCATTTTGGGGTAATTTTCATTTTGGGTGAGAGAAGGAAATCTGATCCTAGATCTGCATTTAAAAACAGACTGCGTCTTTGCAGTCAGTCATTATGTTTGATGCATGACATGCATGCCCCCCACGGGAGCGAGCATGGCTGAGTAGGGTCTGCGACGTTGTCTACTTCCACATAGCGTAGGCCGATTCTACAAATGCCTTCTAAATCAGTAGATTGCACACTTTCATGATTTAAAAAAAATAGCAGATGTACAAGCTTGCAGTGTGGCATATTTACATACATATTTACACCTGTGAGTTGTCTTTTTTTTCGGCAAATGCGATCATTTTAAGCCTCCGGTGCGATAACGTAACATTTCCTACCATGATCCTTGTGTCCAGGTTCTGGGAGAATCCATGGCAGGCATTTCTCAGAACTGTAAGACGGGAGATGTTCCGGCGTTCGGAGAGTGTGTTGGAGTGGCTTCCAAAGCTCTGTGCGGCCTCACGGAGGCTGCAGGACAGGTACTGTGCAGCTGGAACACACACTGCATCGTAGGGGTTAATTAGTTAATCAAGCTAATTGATTTAATCAATAAATAATAATAATAAAGTTCTCAAATCAATTGTCTGGGTAGCTCAGTCGGTAGAGCACTTGCCTTTCGACCACAAGGTCATTGGTAAGTACTGGGAGCTGATGGTAGGTGTTGCGCTCCACCTCAGCAATCCATCTCCCAGGGGTCTAGCCTAGCTCATTGTGAAACGGGGATAGATTCCCGCACTCTGGCTGATACCGACAATAAGCCTCTCCGACCTACTTACTGCTTACTTAGTTCTCAAACTGTTTCATGTCAAGAGCCCCCACATTGATATGTATTTGGCTGTGGAACCCCCATCATCTCAAAAATATTTTTGTACCAGGGACCTCCAGAAGCAAAGATTTGAGTTAAAAATGTTCACTTTAAAAAAAAAAGTATATATACAAAGATTTGCACACATTTTCACGATTTTTCAAATATAGCAGAGAATATGGTTAAAAGTGGTTAAAATGATTGTGACGCTATATTAACACATTTGGCTGGGGACCCCCTGGTACCTCCCCTAGGGGTCCCCGGACCCCACTTTGAGAACCAATGGAATAGAGGACACTGGTGTACCTTTTCTCGTCCTCATGGAAGTGTCTTTGTGTTTCACACAGGCCTCGTATCTGGTGGGTGTGTCGGACCCCAACAGCCAGGCGGGACGTCAGGGTCTGGTGGACCCCATCCAGTTTGCTAAAGCCAACCAGGCCATCCAGATGGCCTGTCAGAACCTGGTGGACCCAGACAGTAGCCCCTCCCAGGTGAGAACCTTGTTGACGTCAAACATACATGAAGTAGAATTGAGGTACCGAAAACCAAAGGAGATTTAGGGTCTTGCCTGGCCCTCTGCACTATAAAACCATTTACTCCTATTCTCAATTGAGGTTAATTGGCAAAAATATAAAAAAAATCCTGTTAATTTTATAATTTTACAGGCCTGAGGTCAGATGTATTTTACTTTAAAAACAAATTCAAACTTTACCATAGTATAGCAAGTATTAAGATAATTATATTGATTCTTTGGATAAAGTCCATACTTGGCTTCAGAATCTTAGAGAATAGTTTTACTGGTAGATGTTAGAATCCAGTCCTGGGGTTTCTCAGAAAAAAATAGCCTCCTTTGACCACTGCAGGGGAAAGTACAGTGTGTGCACTTTTCAGTAAAGTTTGTATTTCATTGACTGTCCTATTAAAATTTTAAGCTTAGGGAAACTGCACTGAATGCACCTTCTCTGTCCCTCTGGACTTTGATATTCCATGAACCGGAATGTAATTTCACCTGTCTTATGTGTTTCCATGGTCCATGTGGATATCACAGACATATCGCTGGTCAAATGCTATTTTGAATCATTGTGTGTTATTTTAAAGATCAATACTGGCGTTTTAGCCCATTGACTACAAATCATGCAGTAATATGTTATATTACTGCCGACCCCTTTTCCAAAGCGTACCATAGCTTTTTAGCTGTCATCGTGTGCTTAGGAAAATGGCAATTATGTAAACAATACATGATTTGTAGTTGATAGATTAAAACATACAAAACACTGGTATGACCTTTTTAATATTATTGATCTTAAAGCTACACTATGTAACTTTTTCTAGTGAATAAAATGTTATTTTGACCAATCTGCATGGTAGCGTATGTTAATACAATATAGTAACTAACACAACTGCGGTAGTTGTATTTGGTCACCCTGCACTTCTATTGAGACATTTAGAACCTGTGCTCTGGTAGGACCCCTACCTCGTTGACAAGTTGTACTGCCTGAAGGTCAAAATGCAATATCTCCCCAGAGCAAGCAGGTGTGCTCTTATTCGCTCAGTGGTCAATTTCAGCACTTGTCGCGGGAGACCCGGATTCGAATGTCGTGTGCGGCTTTAACCCATTAAGACCGGGAATGCATCTGTGTCATTTTAGATTTCTTTGGCTATTAAAAAATTGCCGCACTACAAGCTTGTAAATCTGCTATTTTTGGAAAATGTGTATGTGTTAAAATGTTTTAAAGCGAAAGTTTTTAACTCAAATCTTTGCTTCTGCGGGGGTCCCTGGAGCAATATATTTTGAGATGGGGGTCCGCGGCCAAATACATATATAGCAAAATATTTTCTTTTCAAAAAACTGTTTTAGAAGACATTTGTAGAATCCCCAGAAGCAAAGATTTGAGTTAAAATGTTCGCTTTAAAAATATATATATTCAAAGATTTGCACAAATGTTCACAATTAAAAAAATAAAAAAAAATAAAAAAATAGCAGATCTACAAGCTCATAGCGCGGCACTCGCGCTATGAGCTTGTATATCTGCAATTTTTTAATAACCAAAGAAATCTAAAATTACACAGATGCGTTCGAGGTCTTAATGGATTAAACCCAGCTCCTTTATAAACCAAGTCCATAGCCTCGTCTTTTTTAAATGAAACGGGTAATTTTGAACATGATCATTTTGATATCGTCTCATGTCCGCAGGTGCTGTCGTCCGCCACCATCGTTGCCAAGCACACCTCGGCGCTGTGCAACGCCTGCCGCCTGGCGTCCTCCAAGACGGCAAACCCGGTGGCCAAGAGGCACTTTGTCCAGTCTGCCAAAGAGGTGGCCAACAGCACTGCCAACCTAGTTAAAACCATAAAGGTATGACTGCCAACAGCACTGCCTCTGCTGCTGCAGCCAACATGGGCATTCTTGTGCAGTCAAATTCACTTGGTATTGTGCTGTTCCTTGTTCTTTGTCTTTGTACAATGCCGGATGTTCATATGAAACGGGGCCAAAAGTTTCAAGCCAGTAAAGTAAGTAAAGTTTCAAATAACGAGGTAAACCAGGGGTTTTCCATTTTGTGGTTCGTGACGGTGTTGCATGTGGTCCCTGAACATGGATTCAGTAATATAGGAAAGTGAAGATGTTCCTTTTCTTTTCTTTTCATTTTGATTTAATTTTATCTTACTTTGGAGAAACTTAGACCACAACTGTTGGTGTTTGTGTTACGAGGACAGTTAAGAGTATCATCATCATTATGTTAATCAGTGGTCATTTCAGGAGGCTTAGTATGCTTCAATTCCAAAAGTACTTCAAACTTAATTACTACAGAAGAGGATCAGTTCATTAAGATCCACAGACTCAGTCAAGAGGCAAATGCATGAAACACAGTCCGCTGTGAAGTTCTGGATGAGTTGTCAGGAAGATTTCTCAGAGCTTACAGCAAATGCAATGCTGTGTTTTGTAACTTTTGCAACTACATTTTTATTTTTCGTTTTTCTGCACTGGCATTAGAATAAGTATAGGGGAAGGTTGGAACCAGAAAATGATATGAGAATCTGTCCCTGTCCACCACTATAGCCAGGAATAGAGAGAATCTGTGCAACTCAAATAAAAAAAACTAATCTTAACTCAACACAAATTCAGGCCTGTGTGAACTCTCTGTGTGTGTGTGTGTGTGTTTCTCTGAAGGCTTTAGATGGTGATTTCTCTGAGGAGAACAGGAACAAGTGTCGGTTTGCCACGGCGCCGCTCATCGAGGCTGTTGAGAACCTGACCACGTTTGCGTCCAACCCGGAGTTTGCCAGCGTCCCTGCTAAGATCAGCAGCGAGGTGTGGCACACACGCGCTCTCACACACACACACACACACACACACACACACACACACACACACACACGCACACGCACACGCACACACACACACACTTTGTACTGTATTACTATACTTGTGAGGACAACATTTTAGGACGGGGATATTATGAATGCATTTTTACAATTTTGTGCCATTTTGAACCCAAGCACTAAATCCCCAAATAGTCGATTTATAAGCTCACAACGCGACGCAGTGCATGCAACTAAGTTAGGCATACCTCTAACTCTTAAACGTAACCTGTAAATATCTAATCCTAAACATAACCTGAATCTTTCCTTAAGCCTAACTCCCCAAATCTTTTTTTAAAAACAGCCATTTGGACATTTGGTCCTCACAAGTATAGTAATACAATCGCACACACACACACACACACACACACACACACACACACACACACACACACGCACGCGTCGTTTTGCACCACATCAGCTTGACTCAACTGTGAAATTGGACAGGACTTGATGCCAAGTTCTATTATTAGTTTCACAATAATACCTCTATAATAAATTATTATTATGCCTTTTTATTCTTTACTAAAGTGAGAGATGGAGTGACATGGCAATGCATTGATTCAGAACAGTGCTGAACGCCAGATTAGATTCCATTAGGGGTGCAACAGTTAATCTTAACAATTTCATTTATTATAAAAGAAATTATCATTTTTTATAATATAATAGCTTAACACATTGGGTGCCAAAACCGTATATATACGGTTTTGCGCATACTAACGTTGAGTGCCAAAACCGTATATATACGGTTTTTGAAAAAAAAAAAAAGGGCTTTTTTTCCTTCACAGCAACAGGAAATATCACTCCTACAAGATTTAGACTCCAATCCACCTCCTGGTTAACTTATGACTTCAAAAACCTGTATCTCGGCTCCTTTGCACTTTTTTTTTTTACAATGTTAATTTAACTATTTTCAACTGGCTGCAACTATGGAATGGATTTCCGAATGTTTTAAATTTTTTCCCCCCGATTGTACGAGACCTGTATGTGTGTAATGAGGGGATCACCGTGAGGACGGTGATCACTGAAATTCTTTTGTGACTACTTGAAAAAGGTTCAAAATGTTTAAAAAGTCCTGGCACTCAAAGTATAATATTTTAATAAACCTCTGGCACCCAATGTGTTAAATAAAACAAAAATACAGAACAGCAATTCTACAAGCTGTCGCTGTTGGGCAGAAACCTTGTATCTCCATGAATGTACGTCCTACTTTTTCATACTACAGTGTCACACAAAAGTAGAAAAAATAGCTGATCTAAAAGCTCTCAAGGTTGTGATCTTGTAGATCTTGCAATTTTTGAAAATGTTCTGAAGTGAAAGTGGTTAAATGTGTCTGTGGCTTTTATAAATATTTTATAAGTATTAACAATAGCTTGTGACTAAATAATGACTACTTTAGACCCATTGGAACGCAGGTTCTTTTTTCCACTTCCTGAAAAGTAACGTTTTTTGACATACAGTACGGTAAGGTTTCCACCCGGCAGCGATGAAGCTCATGGCTTTGAGCCTGTAGGTCGGCTATTTCAGATTTTTTTTCGCGAACTTCACAAAGTGCAGCATAATATAGCCTTTTCCTTGTTAATTATAAATGATATCTTTAAGAAAAGCTTCTCTCGATTATTCGGGAATCAATAGAATGATTACTAGGAAGATGATGGATAGTTGCAACCCTAATTGGAACCCTTGACATTGCAACAGGGTCTAAGGCAGTGGTTCTCAAACATTTTCATGTCAAGGACCCCCAAATTGACTCTTATTAGCCCTCGGACCCCCATTTGAAAATATTTGCCAGGGACCCCCAGTTTTACATGCATTAGGCTACGGACGGACCCCCATTTAATGGCATTTCTATCTGTGGGACCTCAATGTATATTGTAAAATCAATGTTAATTTAACTCTGAGAGTGTACAAATGGAACCAAATGGACCCGTACAGTCTCTTTGTTACAGACCCATATGGGTCCATTTGGTTCCTAACTATCCATCATTTAGACGGGGACCCCCTGGAACTCCCTCAAGGACCCCTGGGGGTCCCCGGACCCCACTTTTTAGTTTTCTAATGTTTAAATGTTTGCCTGTAGGGCTCTGCAGCTCAGGAACCCATCGTCCAGTCAGCTCGCTCCATGCTGGACAGCTCCACCAACCTGCTGAAGACGGCACGCTTATTGGTCCTCAACCCCAAAGACCCGCCCACCTGGTCGGTGCTGGCCGGTCACTCTCGAACCGTGTCCGACTCCATCAAGAGTCTCATCACAGCTATCAGGTATGTGCTCACGTACTGACGTCATGTCGCTGTCAAAGATGCTTAATTTAGGATGATAGCCCATCCCTCTCTCCGCCACTAGGCAGGAAATGATACACAATGGTCTCCTACATAAGTGGGCATGGTTCCCCCCCCCCATCTCTCCCTGTCATATGGATAAAAGCATTGGTCACATTTTGTTTTACTGGGACGGAGAAAGGTCGGTAACAAAGAAGATTTTCTCCTGATTTGTCTCTGGGAAAAAGGCCATTTTAGTTCTCAGAATGTTCAAAAGACGTGTGGCTTGGGAAGAATGGGTCCAATATTTACTTCAGTGACCATGTGGCTGAACAATAGGTCAGAAGCTGTGTTTGCGTTCATTTGTCCCTTTGGAATGAATAGACTCATGACCTACCTCTGGTCTCCTGAAGGGGGCGATCACCTATGTCACACAGATAATTATGGGAAGTAAAAGCGAGATGGTCAGTCTTGGTTTTCTATTGCTTGTCTTGGATAGTGTTAATTACAGACCCTCTTCTAGACAATTTCAACCTCTAGGCGGCTCTGTAGGACGCTGGACGTCTAGAAATGTGTCTGTGAGTGTGTCCGGCCCCTCCGTCTGTGTGTTTAGTCTAGCTTGCAAACAAACCGCTGGACGGATCAGCTCCATATTTCTGGTTCACGCTGCCACTAGGCCATTGAAGTACTCACCACAGCTGAACGCATGGAGATCTTCTATCCCCACAACATCATTCACACACCTCTGACTCCCTTATTCCACTGCTCTCCGAGTCCTACAAATTGAGGATAGAGATTTAAGACATTTAACAGGACATTTAACGGGACTCGTCTGTCCCCCCCCCCACCCCCAAAAAACCCCCCTCTGCGCTCCGGTAATGTCATTATACACAAAGCAGAATTTCCATTCTGTTAGCGGTGTTTTGTCGTGCATGGAAATGGGTTTCTAACTAAGCGACTCTGTCCCGATGGGGCCGGTGCCCAGAAACTCTTGGAGGCTTCAGAGCTAATTTGGCAGGCCGGTTTGATCTCTCTATGTGGTGGATGGACCCCCGCAGGACCCCTGTTCAGCAGATGTGAGCCGAGCTGTAATGAGAAAGATAATTCACTAGAAATAGGTCTTAAACACATTTGCAGTATGTTAACAAGTTCTCTTTTTTTCCAATTGGTCTTCCTCTCTTTTCTATGTGTCTTAATCCTTCATTTGCTCTCCTAGCACCTAGCAGTCCTCTCTCCTTAATGCCTTCTTGTCACCTTTTGTCCGATGCTAATGTACTATGCAGACATATCTTGGTCACTTGTTCTCATGTTTTTGTTACTTACATTAGTTTTTCTTGATCACAAAATGTTAAATTAGCACTGTGTCAAACTTTCACTGGTATATTTTTTCACAAATAACCATTCCACATAAATGTGTTTTTTGACAACTTCTCGAAATATTATTTAATACTTTGTATTCACAAGTGCCAAAATGACTTACTGTAGGTAGGTACCAGGAAATGTACTGGAAATGTGCTTATGTATTTTAGTGTTAGCAAGTACAGTTTCTTACCACGTGTTGTTGCATTCCAAAATATCCTCGGATTAGCAGGACCGGTCCTGCAGCATAGACAAACGCTGAATGACAACAGAGCTAGAAAAAGACTACTAAAATGAAAGTTACGCAATATTACTTTAAGAATGTTATTTAGATAGGCTGTTGTGTAGACAGATACTAGGTTCATTGTTTACCTGGTATCCTAATAGTTTAAAATGTACAGAATGCTATTTAGATAGGATGTTGTTTAGACAGATGCTAGGTTCAATGTTTATCTGTTATCGTAGTTTCTTTGAGGCACTCCAGTCCACTGTTCTCTTTTCACTATGGGACTCTTTACCCTGTAAATGTTGACTAGGGTTCAAGTAATTAACTCTGATTTCGCACTTGTAAGTCGCTCTGATTAAGAGTGTCTGCTAAATGCCTAAATTGTCTCTATTTACTGTATATCCCTCCTCTCTACACCTTATTCACCTCTCGCTATGTTCCTCTCAACACGCTGGCCCTCAGGGACAAGGCTCCGGGTCAGAGGGAATGTGACAGTGCCATCGATGCCATCAACACATGTATCAGGGACATCGAGCACGCCTCCCTGGCCTCGGTCAGCCAGAACCTGGCCTGCAGGGACGACATCTCACTGGAGGCAAGAAAAACCATACGCCTCTGCCTCTGTTTCTCTGCTCGCTTGTTCCACTCGGATACTCTTCATTTCCACTCGGATTCACACTCCTTGTTATCTACTGCTCTCTCTCTCTCTCTCTCTCTCTCTCCCTCTCTCTTTCGATTTCCACTCTCCACTGTCTCTTTTTCTCCCATTCCCTCTCTCCTTTTCTCCCTCTCTTTCTATTCCTATTTCTCTTTATCTGTTTCTTTCCCTTGCTTCTATATCTACCTATTTTTGTCCCTGTCTCTCTCTCTCTCTCTCTCTCTCTCTCTCTCTCTCTCTCTCTCTCTCTCTCTCTCTCTCTCTCTCTCTCTCTCTCTCTCTCTCTCTCTCTCTCTCTCTCTCTCTCTCCCCCCCCAGCTTTAGCCTCATGTCCAGTGTGTTATCCATTAGACAGATACATCATTTGCAGCAGGTGTCATATTACACTTACTACACTGCTGTGTGAAATGTAATGACATTTTCCAACAGGAAAGCCCTCCTTGTTCTACATAAAAGCTTTGATCTGTGTCCTAGACGGATCCAAAGGACGCAAGTCTGCCCATTTTGGTTAAACTCCATTTGGCCAGCATCGCTTTTAACACCCATCATCCGACATGATGGAAATGCTCTGCTGCCTGCACAACATGCAGATTTTAGCCCTGGGAATACACATGCAGTGTGAATTATGCACAATATCATTCACACAGTAGCAGCGGTAAAGCGACAGACTACAAGTCATTTTCAAAGGAAAACAGCGACATGAAGCTACGAACTCACGTCCCGACACTACAACGCTACAAAAGCAACAAAATGCTTTTTTTTCAGTGTTCCAAAGACATGGTTGAAGCCCTCTCTCACTAGTTGTCGCTACCTCTCATGGATGCACATGATGACTTCAGTGAGCCTGTTGAGCAACACTTCAACAGTGTCTTGATGACTGTTGCTGACCATCTTTGGTCATTTTGTAGCTTTGGTTAGCTGCAGCAGCACACAGCAGCCACAGCAAGTGTCGGGTATCCGTTTGTATCTTCATGTTGCTGGCTTCCACTGAAAATGACTTTTTTAGCCTGTTGCTTTGTTACTGCTAGTTCAAAGTTTCAATAAAACATTTTAGTTGCTTCGTGGCTTGTAGATCTGCTATGTTCGTTCACCGCCCCGCAGACTTAGAGACCAATGGCTGATTGATCCCTCCTCTGTCCTTGTCACCAGGCTCTCCAGGACCAGCTGACGTCGGCGGTTCAAGAAATCGGCCACTTGATCGACCCCGTCTCTACGGCGGCCCGGGGTGAAGCCGCACAACTGGGCCACAAGGTATCAGTGACACCATTCAGCAAGAGCTGTTACTGGAGGAGTTACATAATGGCATTATTTTACTGGGTGACTTTTCGAAACCTGTACATAATATATGCTTTGATTATAATGAAAGACGGATTGCAGTGATGTGACTCTGGTTACTTGTGTGTGTGTGTGTGTGTGTGTGTGTGTGTGTGTGTGTGTGTGTGTGTTATCTTGTATTCTTATAATATAAAGCATCCATGTTTTGTGCTCCCCTGTCCATGCATACAGCTGCCACGCACGCACACTCACTCACACACACGTGCATGCACACAAACACACACACACACACACACACATTCTGGCCCTCATTTATCAATGGAGCGTACAAACGAGCTTAAATTCGAGCCCAGGAATCAGCTTCACCCATGTCCAAGTGAGAATTATCAAGCAGGTGTACCCTGTCAATCACAGCGTAAGAATCGTCCGCTGTTGATAAATGTGGCGGAGACTCTCCCCAGCTGTTTTTCAACATGAAGCAGAGGAATACAGCCAAGAAGAGGAACTTCTCCATGTGTGAAGTTACCCCACCAATCATCTCCATGGATTCACACACAGCTACACAGCACACATCATATCATATGCGGGGAATGGCACATGCTATTTGCATACACAGGGCACAGACCCGATACCTGACATTGAAACGTCCAATAAGAAAATATAACACAAATAAAATACGACCGCATTCGTAACAGCGCAAGTCCTGTCAACTATAAGGTGTCACGATATGTCAGAAGATTGCGGTCTGGGGAAGAAAAAAAAGAAAAAGATCTTCTTTTTTTTATTCTAGCCAAAAGTAAAGATATATCGTAAACGAAAATCTGAATCATGAATTAAATAATAAATAGCCTATGCGTCGTCTGTTCCTTTAGGCCTACATTGTTGAATGACACCAATCACATCATCATGATTAATAGAGTCTTGCGTCCTCCCGTGGTCCGTGGCCGTTGCACCTCGTTTATGGAAGATAGCCTGGGGCTGTCATAATTTGAATGTTTATGGAGTGATTGATGAATGCGTAAACATTAATGGATGAAGGCTGGTGTGTGGTGGGTGGGCTGGTTACCTCCGATCTCCGCTGCAGTCCCCGTCACTTGCACTGGGCAGTGGGCAGACGTCTCCATGAAAATATTCCAGCAGAGCTGTCCCCAAAATCCTCTCGCATGTACAGTATGCGCTCATACAGTATATCTTAACACTGAGCCAGTAAAGCACTGTTTAAGCACTGTTTATGGCTGAATGATTAAGAATCTCACTTGTATCATTGTAAATATGTTATATTGTTTTTAATTGCACAACTTTAATTGCTTGTACACTTGGAAATATCCTTCCAATTTCATATGACACATCGTCGATGTATGTATTGTTTATTAGTTTTATAGCTATACATTTTTGGATTGAATAGATATGTTTAGATGCCTGTCAGATGGTCAGACAATGCTGCTCCGCTGGTCTACGATGGAACAAACTGGTGCAGCCAAAGCCTACCCGTCCTCAGACCTGACGTGAGATCTGAGCCGGCCGTACGCTCAAGTCAAAGTCACGATAGAATGATAAAGGCCCGACAATAGCGGTGATCTTGGTGTACACCCATTATCTGGTCTGCGCAACTTTGATAAATGAGGGCCACTGTATATATGTCGATCTGTCTGTCAAAATGGATAAAATGTCCCTAGTCTTAGTCTCGAGATTTCATACATAAGCCTAGCTGGTATTTGAGTTGTCAAAAATCTTCAATAATAGCAAAAATAGCCAATCTACAAGCTCACAGCCATTATATAGCTCTTAGTCCTTGTGCAGAAAGTAGGAAAAGTATGAAATTGCCCTCCACAAAATTACGTTTTTTTTTTCAACAACATTGAATGCAGTGGGTAATGGAAATGCAGACTGTTTTCTACACAACTTGTATCCCATTCTAACCTTTGACCTTTGGGGTTCTCAGGTGACCCAGCTGGCGGGGTATTTTGAGCCTCTGACGATGGCGTCGGTGGGACTGACATCGAGGCTGAGTGACCACCAGCAGCAGATGACCTTCCTGGACCAGACCAAGACCCTGGCTGAGTCTGCCCTGCAGATGCTCTATGCTGCCAAGGAGGGCGGAGGAAACCCCAAGGTACATCATATGTAATTATAATATATAATATATGTGATCATGATATGTCGCTGTCAGGCAGAAACCTTGTGTCGTCAACGTATTTAAACTTTTTTTCTTTTCCATAAATCAGCGGTTCCCAAACTTTTGTGTGCCCCCAACATGATATGTATTTGGCTGCGGAGCCCCCATCTCAAAACGTATGTGCTAGGGACCTCCAGAAACACAAGATTTGCGTTAAAAAGATTCACTTCAAAAATACATTATATTCAAAGATTTTCACGTTTAAAAAAAAATTGCAGATCGACAAGCTCATTGTCACTTAGTGCCACGCTATGAGCTTGTATATCTGCTATTTTTGAATAGCCAAAGTATAAAATATGGTTAAAGTGGTTAAAATGATTGTGATGCTATATTAACTACGGTACTAGCAACTTCCCATAGGCATCTGTACAGTGGTGGGAAGTACCAAGTACATTTACTCAAGTACATACTAGAATGATGATGTAATCATACATTGGTATTAGGGATGTCCGATATTATCGGCCGACATTAGCATAAAATGTAATATAGGAAAATATTGGTATCTGAAGATATTTTTTTTTAAAGAGCACTGCAGAGGGCAGGTGTGTGTCTGTGTCCAGCTGATGTTTGTTGACGCTCGTTAATGTTATATGCATCAAGGCAATTATGCTTCTGCACTGTCAAATAGGCCAACATCTAATCTAAGATTAGTGGGACTCATTCAAATGACCACCAGTGAGTCCCGGGACTCACTTCATTGAAAACCTAACAACATCACTGTTTTATATTAGATTTATTAGATATTATATCATATAAGTTACCTGACAATTAGTCATATATCGGTATCGGTTGATATCGGTATCGGAAATTAGGAGTTGGATAATATCAAAATATTGGTCAAAAAGTCAATTTCAGACATCTCTAATTAGCATTTCCTACTTCCTAAACGGGCCGCGTTTCGACCTTGTGGATCTGCTACTTTTGATACTTCTGTGTGTGACGCTGTAGTATGATCAAGTATAGGGTGTTAATTTACGAGAAAAAAAGTTTGAATATGGAGATAAGAGGTTTCTGTCTGACAGCAACGATATATATATAGAACCTGACATGGTGTCCTTATACTCTCCACAGGCGTGCCATACCCATGATGCCATCGCTGAGGCCGCCCAGCTCATGAGGGAGGCGGTGGAGGACATCATGGTCACTCTGAACGAGGCTGCCAGCGAGGTGGGCATGGTGGGCGGCATGGTGGACGCCATCGCTGAGGCCATGAGCAGGGTGGGTACCGTCCATTCATCATAGCCACTTTAAGCCGTTCAATCCGGGAACGCATCTCTGTCATTTTAGATGTCTTTGGTTATTCAAAAATAGCAGATTAACAAGCTCATAGCGCGGCACCATTTGTGCTAATCTTTGAAATCTCTGTACTTGGACCACTTTTTTTCCACACCTTTTCTCCCTTCACCCAAAAT